>NC_088921.1:35592500-35817500 GCF_038396675.1 Hydra vulgaris
TATTAGGTTTTTTTGTCAACACAAGAGTATAAAGTTAAGTCATCAGCAAACAGAGCCGTTTTATATGTAAGATTATCAAGAAAATCTTTATAAGAATAATTAGAAACAATACAGGAGCAAATATAGAACCTAGAGGTACCCCAAAAGTTACTGGAAATGAAGATGAGTGTTAGCATTTGAAAATAACATTAATACTGTGGATAAAAAGAAATGATTTAATAATCTCAAAAATTTTATGTAGAAAAACTAGCAATATAAAGAAGATTAATTGGATATTAGTCGATGATGTTTTCGACTTGAAACCAACAAGAAGGAATAAAAGCATCCATACCTACCTGAAGCAAAGATTTATATAGTTAGTGATTTGATTAGATGTATGAGTGGTGTGACTTTAACAAGACAAGAAAAGAAGCCATTATCTAAAACAAAGAAAGATTAAAATCAAGCTTTAGCTTCCCCTTTTATGCTATTTCTCTAATCTTGAGCATCTTCTTTCCTTAACTGAAGCTAGTAAATACCAAATATGTTACGCACTCTCTTCTACCTACTTCTACCTTTTTCTCCTGAAACTGCTAACTCTCTACATCTGATACTCAAATCACCTTAGTTTTCTCTCACAAACGTTGTTCAATATAATTTTTCTAGTCTCTGTCTTAGATGATGTAAAAATTCGATTATGTAAAAATCGATAACGCCATGTACTAAAACTCTTAGGAATAAAACGCACTTGAATAAATTATTAAGTCTGTAGATTGTGGCGTATAATATGCTGACTTTTTGGCCTACAACAAAATGGAAAAGGCGAGCTTTGACTAAGATAAAAAAAGTTAGTTTTTCTTTGTATGCATTTATTTTTTTGTTTTAATCGAAAAATTATTGCCTAAAAATTTTTTTCATCATTCATTTTAATATGAACACAACATGTCTCGGAGGTTTAGGATCCCTTTAATGTTCTATTTTACTTTTTTATTAGGCCAAATCACTCCCAATAAGAGTGCAAGCAACCGCTTTAAGTTGGAAGTTATTAAAAAACAATCAATAGTGTTAAAAATAAAAAAAGATTGACGAAAAAAACTAGTACTACACGCGTACAAATAATGCATAACCTAATTAAATATAGCGTAGAGTAAATGATGAACGATACCTATATGTTTTAATTATTTAAAAATTTAGCATAGAGTAAATGATGAACAATACCTAAGCGATACCTATAATGTTTTAAAGTAAACGATACCTATAATGTTTTAATTATTTAAAACAGTAAAGGTATTTTTATGACGAAAAATAAATATTCAACATGTATTTCCTAAAAACAATTTGGATATCCTGAATAATGAAAAAGTTTTTAAAGGTATTTAAAATTTCAAAAATATTCGGAAAAAAAATATCCCCTAGAATACTAAGATGCGTGCATGTTGGCAATGCCATTGTCACTAAATCTAATACAAAAAGAAAAAAAAAACTGATTTAATCTGTTATAATAATCTATGATAATTTTCAAATATATAATTAGAGCAACGGCGCTTTACAATAGTTATAATGACAACAAAAATTGATAACAAAGTGTATATACACAAAAAAAAAAAAAACAAGTTTAAGCTTCCATACTAAGGATAAAAATACTCTACATCATAGACAAAACTTTCTGTGAAGTCTGTTTAGTTTTACATTATCACAAGAGATAGATCGCAGAGTTTATATAACTTGAGAAGAGCATTTTATATAAGTTAGAAGAAGCATGTTATCAGGATAGTTTGAAAATATATCAAAACCGAGCTATTCATATGATCATTGCATTATAAATCTACGATAATAAAACTTCTATCAAAGTTTATTTTAATTTTGAGAAAAAAATAACACTTTAAACAACTTTAATAAAGGGTAACTACATCAACCATTAGAAAAATTCATAGTTTTCCTTAAATGAACATTTTGCACCATGGGAAAAAAGCAAAAAGAGAAAAAAAATTTAAGTCTTATCTTTAAGCTGCAGTATTCTTGTACACATAAAAAATTGGTTGTGATACACTGCACAAGATTACTTAGAAAGTAAACACAATTGAAAGTCAAATTCTCATATTTGCTGAAATTATTTGATGATCTTTTATTATGTTGAGAGTAGAGAGGCTGTACACAGTACTTTTTCAAGTTGGTATTTGAGAAATAATATGTTATGAGAATAATTTTTGTTCTAAATATTGTAATCTAAAACTTAAAGTTATTTTAAATTATTTTAATGCTTATCCTCACTATGGATTATCGATTTATAAACTATTTCTGCAACTATTTCTGTTGTATGTTATAAGTTAACATACAACAGAAATATGTTATGTTGTATGTTAAGAGTTGCATTGACAATTGAAGCAGTTGGTCTGTCTTAAAATAAATTTATTACCTTAAGGGGGTTTAACTCTGCTTTGAAGTTAAGATTCACTTTATATAAAAGAGTAAACATGATAATAGGTTTTGGTTCAAAATTGTTTGTTCATGTGAAAAAAACTCACAAAAACATTAAATATTAGTATAAATAAAAAAAGTTTAGGAAAATTATAAAAAAAAAACATTAAAAGCAAAAAAATTAGTTAATATAAAAAATTTTTTTTTTTACTTTGACAAGAAACCAAATCTTTACAAAATTGAACTTGCTCTAACAATGCTCTATTACAATAACCTAAAGAACCACCTGTACAGGTGCGGCATCTTTTTTGCAGCGGTTTAGAGTCACCCAGTTGACAAGTAGCAGAACATTGTCCCCATTCTGTCCAATCACCTAAAGTACCTAAAGCATGAACATCAAAAAAAAATTTTAAACCCATAAAAGAATTGTGATTTGTAAAATCAATGTCAAAATAAAATTAGACCAGTCATTATTCAGACATCAAAAAATTATTAGACGATTCACATTAAAATAATCATGTATTATTCACTTCATATATCATGATAAAAATACATTACCTGCGATTGATAAAAATCAGGAAAAATATTCTTCACATAATCACGAGATAAACATTCATTATTCTCTTAATCACATCAAGATAAACATACATTACTAAGTTACATAAAAGTAAGTATAAGATTATATGACCAATTAATTTGTCAATTAAATTTAATTAATAAACCAGACAAATCAAATTAAACATAAGTTTGTCAGTTTTTTCATATTAAAAAGAAATAGTATTTTAAATTTAAAATAATTTAAAAAAATAATTTATATTATTACTAAAAAGAGAAGTATTTTTTATACCTGGACAAGGAACATCAACATTACAAAATTGCACATCCTTTAAGCGTCTTCCTTTACAATTACCGCCTAAAAAATTGCCTATACAAGTGCAGGTTCTTTTTTGCTGCGGTTCAGAGTCACCCATTTGACAAGTAGCAAAATATACTCCCCATTTTGTCCAAACACCTAAAGTACCTAAAGCATGAGTATTATAATTTTTTTAAAACCCATACAAGTAGTGTGATTTGTAAAATTAATGTGAAAATTGTGTTAGGCCAGTCATTATTTGAACATCAAAGTGTTATTACACCAATCACATCAAAATAAACATGCATTAATCACTTCATATATTATGACACAAATACATTACCAATCACATCAGGAAAAGCATACATTACTCACATTATTAAACCAAGATAAACATACATTTTTCACATTATTTCATCAAGATAAACACACATAATTTACATTACTACAACAAAATAAATATTCATTATTTACATTACCCCATCAAGATAAGCATACATTATTAAGTTACATCAAAATAAATATATGATTATTCATTTAATAATTATTAAACCAGACACATCAAGTAAAACACACATATGTCAGTTTTTTTCATATTTAAAAAAAAAAAAAAAAAAATTAAAGACACAAAATTTCATTAAAAAATTCAAGGCTAGATGCACTAAAAACTGATTGCTAGGGCCTATTTAAATTTTTAAAAACGAAAGATAAAGGCCTAAATAAGAATGATTAGTTTTTAGAAAAGGAATCCAAAAAAAAGTAAATAAAAAGTAAACAAAAAAAAACACAATGGCATTAACCAGACAATCAAGTCTTAATTGATGGAACATTTACATTTAGCCACTTACTCACAGAACCTGAAGGAAACACTTAATAGTGCACAAATTATAATAAACAAAAACACAACTTTGTTAATAAAAAAAAGCTACACTACTAATTTAATTCAAACAATTGATTTTTTCACTAAGGCACTTGCTGATGTATACAATGAAGATGAGTTATAATTAGATTTTGCAAAAGCATTTTTTTTTTAGGTTTATTAGTAAAGTTTATTTGGCTCATGATTAGGAACTAGCAATTGTGATGTAAAAGTTTTTTATGCAAAAGATTTCAAAAAGCAATAATTAAAGAATTTGTGTCAGAATGGCTCAGTGATGGATCTAATGTTCTTTGTAGTATTTATAAATGATTCATTAATTAAAATCAAAAATGAAGGCAAACTATTTGCTGATGATACTATACTTTTAGCAGTCATTAAATCAGAATTAGATAATATTAGTTTACAAAGCGATCTTTATATTTTAAAAGAATTGACTGATAAAAAAACACTCAACAATGTAAATTAAAGCATTTCAGAAATACATATACAAAACTGATGAAGTTATTTTAGTGGAAAGAAAAGTCGAAAAAATATATCTTGCTATTTTTATTTAAAATGAACTTGGTACTTTTATTTTGTATGATCTTGATCAGAATCACAATATATTTTTTGCAGCTGATAAAGTAAATAAATAAATGGGAGGAAATAAACTGCTAAGTTAAAATCTAGTTATCGAAATGCAAAGACTTGTTTAGTTAACTTTTGTTCATACTGTCCAAATTGTTGCATTACAGTAGGAGCATCATACATTATGCGTGTGCACAATGCCAGTTTTAGCACTACCAGCGCCCTGGGCGAGATTTCTACGGCGCCCCTAGCTCAATTTAACCCCATTCAAAAAAAAAGGCAAATGGTAAAATAACCAATTAGTTTCGCCCCTTTATATTCGGCGCCCTGGGCCATCGCCCAACCAGGCCCTACCTAAACGCCGCCACTGCGTGTGCACCTACCATCGAAATGTTAAGTTAATGATTAGTACAGAGGTGGCCAGAATTTTAAGGATAGGGGCAAAAAAAAGTTATAAAACAATTTTGCGGGCAAAAAATATTTATTTCTACAAAAATACAGATGACTAATAACTGTTACAATCATTTGTATCAAAGCAATATAATTATTAAGAGTGGTGAACTTGACCGGCTGAAACTAGTTTTTTGATGTCTGAATTGATTTTTGAGGTAAATAGAAGTATCGCATAACCAAGATGGTTGTCTCCTAAATATCCAAATTGTTTAACTGGCATTTAAAAGTCTCTGCTGGCATTTTTTTGCCCGCGGGCAGTAGTTTAGCCACCACTGGATTAGTACTATTAAATTATTAAAAGATATCCACAAACTTTTTAATAAGCTTGTTCATAGTAGATCTCACAAGAATTGCATTACTGCATATATAAGGAGTCAAACACAATAATCTAAAGTGAATTGGAGCAGAGATATGATAGTTCAAAAACTTTACCAGGCCTTGTAGCTATCACATTGTAACTTCTTTAAGTAAAATAAAAATTTGGACTAAAATTGTTTCTGAACTATTGTTCATTTGTTTTTAACTTGACCAAACTGATAAAATTATTAAGGAATGCTTGTTAACAAATATGAGCATCAGAATGCTAGTATGTTTCATATATGATTATAATCCATGGATTGGTCTAGTTGAGGAGATTAAATTAAAGAAGTTTTAGTAAGATTTAAACATCATTGTTATCCTTCAGGAAATGATGTGCATTAAGTTCCAACAACAAACTTTTTTTTAAATGATTAATATTCCAACAACTGTCACAGGAAGAAATTAAAAAATCAGTGAGGTTGAACACCAAAACATTAAGTGAAACTAGTGAAAACATTTACTAGAGAACTAAGTTTTTATGAAACTGTTCAAGATTTTTAGGTTTTATTACTTTAATTTTAATATTTTTAATTATTTCTTAATGTTCATGGTTTATTTTTGTAACTTACTATATCCTTTTAGTTTCTTAGAATAAAACTTTCAACCCAAATAAATCAGAATTTAAAAAAAATTGCAGTTTTATTTACTATGGAGTTAGTCACATTTTAAAACCAGAGGAAAAAAATTACAGATAGATATCTTTTATCTCAAAATATACTTCTTTTTGTACAAAGCATCAGAAAACTAAAGAGTTGCACAATTTTGAAATTGAAATTTCATCTAAAAGCTTTGATTTTGTGGCATTAAAGCCACCATTTTTGAGTTCTTAACCCTAAAAAATAAGGGTACAAATTTTCAACACTATTGAAAAAAATATTACATTAATTTAAGTTAATAATATAATGTAATGTGTTTAAAAAATTAATGACGCTAAAAAAAAAACATTAAAAAATGGGACTGGGACTGAGTATTAATATCTCAAAGAATTTTTCATTTATTTTAGCGTGTAATACATGCTTAAAAAAATCTTAGAGATAACGATGCTCAGTCCCAATAACTTATAACTTAAAATAAGCTGGGAGGACTCTTTAGCATCTATTTCATTTAATGAAAAGTCCAAATATAATAAATTATAAGAAGATTAACTTAATCTCTAAATCATAATGAAAACATTCAACATAAATACCTTTCTAAAAGAATTCTGGTATATGTTTTTGTGTCACAAACTTTTGCTGATTTCTGATTTTGGATGAGAGAAAAGTGATGCAGTTGCATTTCTTTTAATGTTAAGGTACTGGTTGGACAAGATGTTGTCACAGATTAACATACATTAAGTCATATCAAGTCACATAAGATGAACATACGTTATTAAGTTACATCAAAATAAATTTTAAAATAATAGATCATTATTCAACCATCAAATAATTATTAAATTAGACACATCAAGATAAACATTTTTTTCAGAAGAAGTTTCAGTTTTTTCATATTATCCCCACCACATCCCTGGTAGTACCGTGCTCAACTTGTTTCTCCGCGCAGCGGCCTTGTTGGTCAAGGTTTGTGTTTCGGAGCTATAGAGTTGAGAGAGGGGTATAACCACAATTAAGTAGCCTCCTCATCTGTAGTGGCCTTCTGGGCCTTGGGGAGGTGAACTAACAAAACAAAAAAAATAAAAAAAAATAAGACACAAAAGTACATTAAAAAACATTAAAAGTAAAAATTAAAAGTAAACATTAAGATGCACTAAAAATTGATTGCAAGTGCCAAAATAAGAGCTAAACTATTTTTTAGAGAAGGCAGCCAATAAAAAAAGTAAAAAGTAAAAAAAAAACAAAAAAAAACACTATGGCATTAACCAGACAATAAAATTTTGATTAATGAAACATTTATATTTAGTTGCTTGCTAACAAAAACTAAAAAATTTTTTGACAAAACGTCATTGATTTTCATTGATCAAATTTTACTTATGACACACACCCAATTGCGCTATACCAATTTCTTAATATATTGTTATTTTTTTCTTCAGTAAAGACTAATCAGTTACAATTTTGCATACTAAAATCGAATAATTTTTCATGTTTTCAATAAAATTTTAGATGATTTCTTTTCTAACCCCCACCCCCCTCCTCACTATTTTTATTAAAGATTATGATTCGTTTTATGCTAATCATAATACGTATAAAAATGAAAAACAAAAGTTTTCTAATTATATGTAAAAGTGTCTAAAAATTTACACCAAAAATGTTAAAACTTATTTTTAAAATTTTTTAAAAGGTTGCAGCTATAAAAATAACAATTTTTATAGACTAAACGTGAAACAGATCATCTGTATAATTTCTCATTTTAGTTTATGATATAGATCATTTTTTGATTACTTTTTAGAAAAGTCAATAATTTGTTAAATAGCACCTAGCACCTTTGAGCAGCAACTAGGATAGCATTTGTAGAAAAGAAAAAGAGATGCAACCTAGTAATGATGGTAGAGAGGCTCAAACTTGGCAGCTTCACTTACAATACCATTCGAACCTACTAGAAGGTAAAGTGCGTCCGAAGAACCAGCCCAAATATGATAACAGTATTCAATACAGGGACAAACACAAGATTTATTAAAATTAATAAGCCAGTGCAAAACCCTGCTGTTACTAAGAAGTGTAAACAGATTCGAGATTAGCTACTTTTTCTGACAACATTAGATATAAGATTGTCAGGAATATTGTTAATGTAGATTCATTATCATGTGGTTATGTCAAAGTTATTGCATTTAATCTGCTTATGTCAAAGGTTTTATTACACTAAAGAATCGACCAATGTAATTCAATAATCAGCTGTCAAAAAAAAATTTTTACTTTCTCTGTTGTAACGTTAATTAATACCAGAACTTGTAATGAAATACATATATATTATAAGTAAGCCATCTTTACATGCATAAATCTTATAACTAAAAAAAACGCCACGTATATATATAATTAAGATCTACACGGCTTCACATCCCGGAAACGTATTGGCTTTCGTCCCTTCGTCGACCGTGTAGTAAAACTTCGATTCTGGATATGTTCTTCCTTAGTTACAGGTAGTTCTGGCATATCATGTATATCAGATCTATCACAATTGGAAGGGTCGAGTTTCTCATTGTTGATGGGATCATCATGTGTAGCGTCTTCATTATTCATAGGTGTGTTAGGTTTATTTTATTTTTATTTATTTAACTTTTATTTCGCTGATTAAACAATATTACAATTTTTCATATAAAATAAATAACATCGTAAACATAAAAAACCTTTATAAAAAACGTTTTTAATCTTTTTAATTTATAATATATATATACTGTTATAATCAGTCAGGGACTCAAAGAAGGTAAGGATGATGCGTTTATCATCACAACCTTTTCATAGAGCCCCTTTAGTCACTATTGAAATAAAAATAAAAAAACACTTAAATTTTTAAAGAAAATAAAAAATTTATAAAATTAAAACACATAAGAAGAAAAAAAATAAAAAATAAATAAAAAGAAAAAATACAAAAAAATCTGAAAACAAATACTGTAAACTATAATATATATGTCAGGAATTAAGGAGATGCATTTTAGTTAGTTGTTTAAACGATGAAATGCTTTTTAGGTCTTTAATATTTTTATTTTGGAAACGATTCCATATGGATGGACCTCGGTTTGTAATTGGAAAACTTGACTGTTGTGATTTAATTTTTCCTAGTTGATAGTCGTTCCTGGTATTTGAACGCAGATTATATTTTTCAGAAAATGATATAAGAAAGTTATCTGAAAAAACGCTTGGTAGAAGATTGTTTTTATATTTATACATAAAAATTAATATCTGTAATGTGTTAAGTTTCTCAATATCTAGAACCATCATGCTTTTCATCACTGGGGCCGGGTTTACCTATTTAAATAATTAATTGCTTTGCATGCATGGTTTTGCAGACTTTGCAATTTTAGCAATTTGGTTTTATGGGTGCTGGCCCATTTTCATTTTGGCCCAGGTTCATTTAGGCGTTTGTTTATTTGATCACAGTGTGCTGGAAGAGTTATTCCTCAAAATCATTACTAGGTTAAGACCAGCCTGAGATATGAATGCAGCAGGTTCAGGTTTTGAATTCATAGTGAGAGGAGATCTTAGCTGTCTCCCCATCATCTCGGAAGGACTTCTTGATCTCCCTGCATGGGGTATTGTCCTATACCTTAAAAGCATTCTGCTTAAATATCCACATAATGAACCTTTATCTGGTGAATACGCTTTTAACCCCATCTTTACTGTCTCTACCATTCTTTTGGCCGCTCCATTAGATTGAGGGTTGTATGGCGGGGTTTTATACGGCAAGCAACCTATTTTATTTAGCCACTGCTGCAAGGTGGTATCATGAAATTCGGCAGAGGTTTCGGACACCAAAACCTCTGGAACTCCATTTCTCGAAAAGACATTTTGTAGTACTGCCTTCACTGTGGCAGCTTCACGGTTATTTACCTTAATAACTTCCGGCCATCCAGAAAAGGAGTCTACTAAAATTAAAACAGTCCTATGCCCTGCATATGGGCATGATCCATATGTACTCTTCAACAAGGTTTACTTTCATTTGGCCATGTATGTAATGTCCTCTCCTTTTTCACTTTTATTTCAGCACATTTTTCACAGCTTTTTACGTATTCTTTGACATCTTGACAGTAGCCAGGCCACCAGGCTTCCAACTTTAATCGACATCGCGTTTGCATTGTGCCACAATGTATGTCATCATGGACCGATTTGATGAACATCTTTCTCATCGTTCGAGGAGGTATAATGAGATCTCCATTACATATGATTACTTTTTCGATAGTCAGTTTATTCCTAATAGATTTATAAGGTCTTTCTGTTACAGAGCATCTGCCCCAATTATTTTTGCTAATTCTGGTTTTGATGTCCTTCAATACTCTATCATTTTCCGTTTCTTTCATTATTTGATCAAGGTTAACAATATCTGATTCGACTAAGTGTATAAATGTCCCTCGGTCCTTCTCTTCATCTTGTGATAGAAAAGACAATCTTGATAAGGCATCGGCATGAGGAATATTCTCTCCCTTCTTATAGTTTATTTCGTAATCGAATGCCATCATTTGTATGGCCCATCTTAAAATTCTAGCGGATGTGACTTTGGGCAGTTCTTTATTACCATCAAATATAAAATCCAGTGGCCTGTGATCGGATATTAGTTTGAATTTTCTACCCAACAGAAAATGCCTAGCCCTGTGAGTAGACCATACAATAGCCAAAGTTTCTCTTTCAATATTAGAATATCTTGTCTCAGCGTCTGATAAAGTTCGCGAGAGATACAATACAGGATGGCTATTTTGTGAAAGTATTCCAGATATAGCTTTTTACTGGCATCGGTTGTCAATTCCAGATCTTGGTTTATGTCATAAACCTTTACTACAGGTTCTTCGCTAAGGTTCTTTTTTAGCAATTTAAATGCATGTTGATGTTCCTTTTTCCATTCGAATATAACCCCTTTCTTTCTTAAATTGTTTAAAGGTAAAATTTTTTCAGCATATTTTTGTATATGTTGACCAAAAAAATTTACTAGTCCTATGAACGACTCAAGTTCCTTTTTATTCTTAGGGTTTATTCCGAGTATTTTGCTGACTAGATTACGATCTGGGGTAACTCCCTTTTCTGACAGTTCGTATCCTAAAAATGAAAGACATTTTGCTTCATTCACTGATTTTCTTGTATTTATGCTCATTCCAGATTCAAAATCTTATTCAAATTCGATTTAAGTTTTTCAGCATTTTCCGCACCGACACATATATCATCCTGGAATATAATCATGTTAGGGATAAGATCACCTACAAAAGATTCTATCGCTCTCTGAAATATTGCACTCGCTGTTTTTATTCCAAAGGGTAAACATGTCCATCTTAATAGTCCGATAGGGGTATTAACTGTAGTTATTTCTTGTGCTTCTTTGTCCAACTCAATTTGATGATAAGCTCCCTTTAGATCAATTTTAGCAAAATATTTCATTCCCGCCATTTTATGGAATACCTTCTCAATATTGGGGATAGGATATGAGTCTGAGCATATTTTTTGATTAACCCCTATTTTATAGTCTGCACATATGCGTAAGTCTCCATCTGTTTTTCTAACAACCACAAGTGGTGATGCCCATTTGCTTCCACCAGGAGGGACCCTTTGGAGCAAACCTTGTTGTATTATCTCATTCAGTTTATCTATCACTAGTGGTTTAATGTGAATAGGGAGGGGTCGCGATTCAAAATAAGTTGGTTGTATGCCGTTTTTTAACAGAATATTTGCTCTGTAATTAATTAAATGCCCATAAACACTAGGGTCTATACTATTTATTAATTTTGTAGCATTGATATTTAATACATCCATACCAATTAGGCCATGACTTTTATTACAGTCTGCAACGAAAATTTGTTCTATATTCATTTTTGATTCAGTTTCCAAAGTTGTTTCACATTTGCCTAGGACTTTTATGATTGTACCATCAAACTGTTTCAGACGAAGATAGCATTTTTGTAGCTTCGGTCTAGACATAAGTTCCCAAAAATTCTTTGAAATGATTGTGACTTGACTCCCGGTATTAACTTGCATTTTCATATTATAATCGTTTATTTTTACATTAATCTCTGAGTTTGTGCCATTCATGTTAATGGAGTATACACTAGTATCATCGTTCTCTATTTCCTCTACTGTTTTTTTATACTTGGCGTTTGTTCTGCATACGTTTTTAAAATGGTTAAACTTTCCACATTTTGTGCAACTTTTCCCAAATGCTGGGCATTTCCTAGGTGGGCGCTGAAGGCCACAATATTTGCATTTAAATGTTTTTTCTTTGTTTTTATCAATATGATTAACTAAAGGTATGTCTATGTTGCTTCCAATGTTGTTTTGTATACTAAAACATGATATTTGCTCCAGTTGTCTGATAAAATCAATACATGCTCCTAATCTAGGCGAATCTCCACTTTGTAACATTTCTAGGGCTTTAATCCTCTGATCAGGAGACTGGAGGCCATCAATCAATCTCATTTGAATTAAATCATCTTCCGCACTTTGGCCATCTTTTCCCTATTTTCCGAAGTTGCAAAAGCGTGAAGCTTCACGTAATCTTTGTGCATATGCTACAATGTTGTCATTGTTTTGTTGTTTTGATGCTAAAAATCTAACTCTTTCAGCTATAATTAAATGTTTCTGAGGCCTCAAATGGGCCATAATAACAGTTTTAATATCATCGAATATCATATTTTCTAACTCTCTTGGATATACCATAAGGGAAATCTTTTTTACTGCTTCAATGCCGGCTTTTGCCAGAAATAAGTCTGTTATCTCGTAACAATCGTTTATCTCATCTTTTAATTTCTTGGAACGTGCGGAGGCTGAAAAGCACTTAATCCATGCTTCCGCATTGTCTGGGTTATCTAAAGTCAACTCAGATCCTACTTGTAGCGCCATTGTTGTATCTTTACATGCATAAATCTTATAACTAAAAAAAACGCAACGTAAATATATAAACATTGTTCCTGCTCGTCCGCATATAATTAAGGTCTACGGTTTCACATTCTCTAATGACACACATTGCAAAATTTAAGGCATAAATGTGTTAGGGCTTGTCCATAAACAACATCACACTAAATTTATCTTTTTAATACAAGTAAGAGATCATTGGCTCTCCTGCGCAGAGGCTTTTCATGTATTACAGGGCTTTATATTCAATAAAAATCTCAGTGGAAGAGAGCAAATGATCTCTAATTCTTATTCAAAATTTGATGAGAATTGTGTAAAAAAAAAAAAAAATAATTTAGCAAAAAATGATTCAACTATAACTATGATGTGTTTTAAAAAATGTTTAACATCAACAAGAAATCTAAAATGTGCTAAGAACATTTAAATATACTGCACAAGGTTACTCTCAAAGTTAGCATATATATATATATATATATATATATATATATATATATATATATATATATATATATATATATATATATATATATATATATATATATATATATATTATATATATATATATATATATATTATATATATGTATATATATATATATGTATATATATATATATATATATATATGTATATATATATATATATATGTATATATATATATATATATATATATATATATATATATATATATATATATATATATATATATATAAATTAGGAACTCTTCCTGATGATCCAGCAATGGTGAAACTTAAAGTAGAAGATAAAAGTTAGATAAGTGTTTTTTACTAATTTATTGCTCTGTTCTTTAAGAACATTGAGCACTCTATTTGTAAAATACACTAACATAATTTACATATATATATATATATATATATATATATATATATATATATATATATATATATATATATATATATATATATATATATATACATATACATATACATATATATATATATGAAATCTTATTTTTTTTAAAGCTGAGAAGAGAAAGATTGAGATTTCTTCATATGAGAAAATACCTCACTAAAACAAATACTACTATAAAATATAAAGTAGAGGAAATAGAATATCATAAAAACCTTTACTGCTAAATGATATAGTTCAAAATTGGTTTAAACTTTCATTTGTTGATTATAGGTGGTCATTAGGTTTTTGTTTTTTTTAAAGAAATATTTTAAAATTCAAACTGTTTTGAATTTTAAAATATTTTATATAAAAAATAAAAAACAATTTTTATACCTGGACAAGGAACGTTTTCTTTACAACTACGAAATTCCAGCTATGTTTTCTGTTACCGTAAAATGAGGTGACTTTGGCCAAATTTGAAATATTTTTTTTTCAAAACTTAATTATAAATGATTAATATGTTAATATAAATTGCATTAGATGTGCATGATGCCAAAGAAATAAATACTTAAAATAAAAAAGAAAAAAATTATATCTTTGACCCTCTTTTTTAAATTTCAAAGGTGAGTCAAAGTCACCCCTATACTGGTGGTGACTTTGGCTACCTAAAAAGAAATTATTATTATTGATTAAAATTATTTATAATTCCATAGTTTACATATTCACAGATACATGGATATTAGGTGATATGTTATTAAGGCAAAAAAATATTAAAAACAACAGCTTGAAACTAACTTGCAAATTTATTTAAGATATAAATCACAAAGAAACCTTATTAATATTTAAAACTTAAAAAACTATGCATTAATCATCAAACTATCAGTGGTAGAGTTATTCAATAGATTATCTGTATTTATTTGCTGTTCAAGAGTGGATACCTTGGTTTTTTTTACAACAATCATTTTTTTTCTTGTCTTATTTGTATTTTAGCTGCTTGCATATTAACTACATCAATTGATGATACACTTTTTCCTGGGACAACAGAGACTTTATGTCGCTTTTTATTAGGGGGTATATGATCATCACCTATAGCTTCAACTAAATGTTGTATGAAAGAATCACTGACAAGAGAACCGATTTCTACTGTGACATCTTTATTTGTAGATGTTCTTTTAGGAAGTCTATCTAGCACCTGTTTTCGATCAAGTGGGTATAATCCAGTTTTTCTGAAGCCTGCCTTCATACTTTCACTACCAGGTTCTTTAGTTTTTTTCATGAGACATTTAAGCAATGCTGGAAACTGGTCTTTTGGAAGGGAAGGAGCTTTATGCCCTTTTTCACTTTCTTTCCAAGATGTTTGTCTTTTTCTACACTGAGCTTTCATTAGTGGAAAATATGCAACACCCTATGGCTGCATTAAATGCATGGAGTTCGAAGTAAGTGCAATAAACTTGATATTGTTTTCTTCACACAAAGACAGTACATATGTATTTATATGTGACGACAAATTGTCTCCAATTAGAACATGTTTTCCAGAAGTTTTTTTTAGTTCAGGTAACAATGAAGATTTAAACCAATCTGTAAAACAACTGGAGTCAAACCATCCACTCTTTGAGCGGTTATAACGTGCTCCTTTTGGTCCATTTTCTGTCCAAGTTGTCCACATCGAATCTGTATTGTTTTCAAAAACAAGCACGTTCTAAAGAGTATCCTTGAGCGTTGTAGCCATAATTCTCTGAAAAAAATTATACATTTACATTATACATTTTGCAGCTAATTTGCTCGATCCAAGATTTTTTGGTCAAGATTTAATTCATTCAGAAATGGTTTTAGCTGAGCAGCATATATTCAGAAAAGCTGAAAATGAAACACTAGTTGCTGATGTTGTATTGGATGAATTAATGAATTTTAAAGCTTGTAGTGGAGTATTTAGCCAGGATTGTCGCAGCTATATTTGGAAGCTGAGTGTGGAATGTAATCCAGTTATATGGCAGAAAGCACATGCACCAACAACATTATTAAAGAAAGAGGCATTAATCATATTGTCTTGCAACTGCAGCATTGCATCTGCTGAGCATGCAAACAAAGACTTTTCATTGCAAAAGTCTAAAAAACAAAATCGTTTAACCGATACAAGAGCATCAAAGTTATTATTTATTGCTTACAATTTGAAATTACAGAATAGATTGGTTAAACTTAACTCTAAAAAGAAAAAATATTTATGTTTACAAAAGAAAAAGATTGGTGATAAAAACAATGTCATAGCTCCTTATCACTCAATGATAATGATGATGACTATGACAGTGAATATTTATGTGATGATAGTATTGATTTTCACATGGCTTAGCATTATCATTTGCAAAGACCTATCATTATATTATGACAGAATAGCTGTAGCATAATTATTAAAAAAAGGATAAAAAAAGTACACCTAATAAATTGCAGGAGAATTATTTTTTAGTAATTTAAAAATGAAAAACAGAAACCTTTCCAAAACTTCTCTCGTGGTTTTTCACTCTAATATATTTTTGCATAAAATATAATAAAATTACTTAACTATAAAATGGAATAGGTGTGTAATTCTTCGCAATTTTGTTTATTATTTAATCATAGAGTAGTAAATTAAATCAAACAATTTTTTGAAAATTTCCGGAAATTTTAAACAAATTTTCATCACTAAATAAGCATTAGGAAAAAATCTATAACCTGATGTTTACAAGTGCGTTTTGATATAGTAAACTGATTACCAAAAAGAATAACTCTCAACTTACCACACCTTTATGAAAAACTAAGAGTAAAAACAAGAAAAATTGCTAACATACAAGTTAGGTAGAAACAAGAAAAATTGCAAAAAATACAAGCTCATGTTGTTTTTTTCAATTTCAAAAGTCAATACATGTAAAGCACATGTTTGTTGATTTATAGCTTTTAACCTGAACAAAATATTGGCTATTGTGTTCTATAATTGGTATAAAATGTTTACCCTTTAATAGCAGCTGATGATAAATAATTTTAAATAAAGTAACTTTGATAAATTTTATATTTATTATGCTAATAATTTATTTTGCATTTCATACTCCCGAAGAAAAAAATGTCTGCTCTAGAAAAAAAAACAACACTTAAATAAAATGTATTCTGTATTTCCAAATTTTATGAATAGTTTCATTATGTATATATTTAAAGTATAACCAATAAAATCAAGTGTGCTTTTTTTGAATTTCTGTGAACATATTTTGTATAATAATATAAAAATAGAGACATATCATGTTTTAGTTTGCAGTAATATTGATAATTTTTTTTTGAAATTTTGCTTCTTCAAATGTAAAAGCTTGTTTTGGTGAAGTTTTTTTTATTACAATAATTGCCATAATTCACCTTTATTTGGTTAAATTTTTTTACTTCAATACTCTTTGCTAGCTTGTAATATCAACGCTTATAATATGTAACTGTACAAAAGAACTGTTCAGTAGAAAAGAAAAGAAAAATCACTTTTTTTGTTAAATTTTTCAATAGATTATTAATATTCATTTCTATTTCTATACAAGTTAAAATATCCTGCCTAACTTTTTTTAATTTTTCAGAAAGTGTTTGAAGGTTTAAGGATGATGTTTTATTAAAGTTAAGTAAAGAAAAATATTGATGTACTCCTTATCAGTCTTCTCAAAATTTAGATTAAACAGCAATTTCTTCAGAGTTCGTAGATTTACATGAGACATGTAAGCTAGTTTGTTAAAACATTGGTAAAAATTAAATGTTTAACTCTTTATAATTAACCAGTTGGTAAAAAGATGCAGTTACGAGCTTAGAACAACCTCTGTCTCAGCTTAAAATTTATACTTTGCATACTTAAAGTACTTTACCAGCAGTCTGGTGCAACTGCATGCAAACTTTTTATCAATTGCATATAAACTTTGTATTGAGCATGCTTTATAGAACATGGACATTACATTTGACAAGAAACAAATTTAGAAATCTTGTAAAATTGTACACATGCAAATTCAAATTAAATATTTCAAGAGTTTATATATACAAGACACATTTTATAATAACAAAAATACTCATAGCATGACAACTGAATTCTTTTTTTTTATGTTGATAATTTTATTGTCTTACTTCATTACTCTTTTTTCATTAAAATGTTTAATTTTAACAACTTAGTTTTGTTTTTTGAAATCTTTTTTTTTCAATTATTACAATTTAAAAATGCCACAATCGTTTGCATTTTTTCGATCAATCCACTTTTTTTGGTAAACTTAACTGGTTTCAATACTTGTTCTTGCTTTTAATGTCAGTGTTTATATGTAACTATACAAAAAATTTCTGGTCAGTAGACAAACATAAATTTTACTTCTTTCGTTAAATTTTCAAATAAATTATTAATATCTAATCGTCATCTTTTATATATAAGTTAAAGTAGCCTGTCAAACTTTTTCTAAATTTTAAAAAAATGTTTATTGGTTTAAGACGATGTTTTATTAGAGTCATGTAATAAAAAATATATCAGTCTCCTCAAAACTATGGTTTAAGCAAAACATGAAAACAAAATCTCCACAGAGCTCATATATTGACATCGAACATGTAAGCTAGTTTTGCAATCAGTAAAAATTTTCTTTTTTAAAAAACTCTAATGTTCAACTCTTTATAATTAACATAAAAATCAATTTATAAAAATTAAGTTCTTCATAAGTAGTCTGATAAAACTGCATATAAACTTTGTATTTGAGTATGCTTCAAGGCCAAGGACATATTTTACGAAAAACGCATTTATAGATCTTTTCAAATTTACTTCAATACACACTTTTTTTTTTCCATTCCTTTAAATTAACAACAGATAAAATCTTCATTACCAAAATAAACACTATTGGAATTTTGAGATTTTCACGATTGGAAATCCTCTTGTGTATACAAATAGATTTTGATACCATTCAATAATACTCTAAAGATTACTAAAATAAAATGAATTTCCTAACACAAGGCTTGTATTGATAAACTTAATTTATTATTACTTTGAAATTTATTTCGAGTATCTGGTTGTTTTGATTTTAATTATATTATTCAACAAACGCCTCTCTTTTAAAATCAGCGAATCAGATTGCTCATATTTCTGTCTATTCTGAGCCTGAGGGTTTCAAAATACGCTTCCCGGGAAGGCGGGAATGATATATACAGTGAGAACAGAATTTCATCGTACAAAGTAATTTTTCAATAAAATTAACATCTTTGAATAAAATACTGTGTCATGAAGTAATTATAAAGAATTTTTTTTTCTCCAATTATTTATTTGGTTAAAAACCCTCAAAAAATTGTTAAATTTGTCTTTATGCTTTTGAATTACCTGGTTAAGAATTTGAAACAAAAAGAAGGGGATAAAAACACTTGCACATAAATTAATTGTACAAAAAAAAACTTTATAGGTTAAAGCTAAGAAAAAATACCAGTTTATTAAAATAACTGAGAAACAGTTTCAAGTTTTTGTATTTTATTAATATACTTTAATATTTAGTTGGTCCTCCTTTTGCTTTAATTACATCTAACAAGCGTTTCGTCATTGATTCTAATAGTCATTTGATTTGATTATTGTCAATATTAGACCATGATTTAACAACAGCTTTCTTCAAGTCTTCTTTTTTCGTAAATGCTCTATTACCTGTTTTTTTTATCTAATAGTCTTTTTTATCTAAAATCTGGAGATGCAGAACTACTATACCTTGCTGAATGGTTTACAGCAAACAAATTATCTCTAAATTTAACTAAAACAAAGTATACTTTTTTCCATCGCTATCATGAACGAGACAAAATTCCATTAAAACTTCCCAATCTTTGTATTAACAATTGCAAAATATAAAGAGAAGTATCATTAAAATTTCTAGGAGTATTTTATATGATCTCGCCATGTTACATTTTTGTCCTTGACGAAAATGTAACATGGCGAGATCATATAAAATATTTTGAAGATAAGATATCAAGGAGCATTGGCCTACTTTATAGGGCAAAACCTTTTTTAAATTCAAGTTGTTTAAAACTTTTATATGTTTCTTTTACTCATTCCTATTTTAATTACGCTAATATTGCATGGTGTAGTACCAATAAAAATAAATCAAAAAATATCTTTAATATGCAAAAACATGCAATCAAAATTAAATCTAATAAAAGCCGCTATAAACCCTGCCAACCTTTATTTACTAAGTTAAATATACTAAATATCTACCAAATAAATATTTATCATCTTCTAATTTTGATTTTCAAAATTAATAAGAGTATTATTATAAAAACTTTTAATCTTTTATTCAAAACTAATCAGAATAACTTAACTAGATATTCAAGTAACACATATATCTATCCCAAAAGTTTATTTTAGCGGACCAAAGGCATGGAATAAAATACTCACAGCTGAACTTAAAACTCTTACAATGTTAAATGAGTTTAAGGCTAAACTTAGACAGTTATTACTAAAAAATGATCTACCAAAAAACTATTTCTAAAAATGCAAAATATCTTTACGATTGATATATCAATTAAATGAAAAGCATATTAATTATAGAAACGCTTAAATTAAATGCACTTGGTACCTTTTCAAATTTATTTATGTTTATGTTGTTTATTATATGTTGTTATTGTTTTTATTTTTTGATCCTTAGACTTTGGTTTTGTGATCTGAAGTTTAATATTTAAAAAATAATAATAAAAATAAAAATTAATTCATGTTAAAGTAAATAGCGCTTCTTGTTATTTTTTTAAAATAATAGATGTTTTATTTATTTCTTTACTAATTTGCAGAAGTCCTTATTTTTAAATAAAACTTTATATTTACGGAATTTATGAAGGAGCTTGGCGATAAGACAAGTCCTTAAATACTCTACTGGATTCAAATCTGGGCTATGTGAAGGCCATTCTAAAACGTTTACTCCATTTTCATCAAAAAAAGTTATAGTTTTTTTAGCAGTATGTTTTGGATCATTGTCATGTTGAAACAAAAAACTGTTTCCCAATCTAAGTCTTTTAGGAGAAGATTTTAAATTTTGTTTCAATATATTGTTATACAAATCAGCATTTATAGTTTCATCAATAAATTCTAGTTTACCAACAACATTCCATGTCATACAACCCCATAATATTACACTTCCACCACCATGTTCCTCTCGTGCAACTCAAATTAAATGCTTCACCCCTCTTTCGCCAAACTCTCTGTGCACCATCAGATTTTTTTTTTAATTAAACTTGGATTCATCAGACCAAAGTACTTTTTTCCAAAATGATGCTGACATTTAATAATACTTTTTTGCAAAATTCATTCTTCTCTTCATAGGATTTTGTTTTAAAAACGGTTTTTTCTGAGCTATACATCCACTAAACTCTGCTTTATGAATGCAATTTCTAATTGATGTTAGTGAAATTGTGTTTCCTGTTAAAGTTTTTAGATGATTTGCTATATTTTTTGCATTTTCAAACCTATTTTTTTTAATCATGCTTAAAATTTCTATATCATCTCGTGAGGTTGTTTTCAGCTTTCGTGCTCGTCCAGAACGAATTTCAAATGTTTCATATTGTTTGTATTTATTTAAAATAGCTCCAATTGTTTTAAATTGAATATTTGCAAGTTCTTCAATTTTTCTGTAAGTTTTTTCTCGTTTAACCAAGTCTATAACAAGTTTTGTTGAGTAGTATTTAAATATTTACCTTTGGGTGCCATAATGTTCAATGAACAGAGTTTTTAATGGCTATTTTTTTTATCAAAAATGTTATTAATTGCTGAAAATAATATTCTAGAAATATAAACTCGATAATAAAATTGATATTTTATAAAATAAAAAAACCATAAACATTCATAACAAATAATTAAAACAGTTTTGTACAAATAATTTTTGTTCAAATTAATACCTGTGTAAGTAAAAAATCAAACATTGTATAACAAACACATTTTCTTATATTTTTACTGATCAATTATAAATGAGAAATAGCCATAATAAATTTAAAAAAAAATGGTTCAGTTATTTTCATTATTAATCAAGATTAAAGCAAGTTTTAACAAAATAAAATGCAAAAATTTCTTTGTACGATTAAATTCTCACTGTATATATATATATATATATATATATATATATATATATATATATATATATATATATATATATATATATATATATATATATATATATATATATATATATATATATACAGTGGCGGATCTATATATGGGCTAATAGGGCTAAAGCCCGGGGCCCCGACCAGTAAGGGGCCCGTATGAAAAGAGAAATTTTACATATTATCGTGAATATTCATTTATTAAATGTAAAGGTGGTTAAATAATTAATTATTTCAAACATAAGTAAGTGTATGTGAAAATTCAAGCGAACGAAAACTAAATTTTTATGCCCTAATAAAGGTTCGAAAACTGTGTCATTAAAAATCTTAAAATTAAATAACTTGTTTTTGTTATGAATTTATTATGTTTACGATATATTTACGATATTTGTGATTGTTAGTGAATAGGAATAATGATAATAAAAACAATTAATCTTTAATATTGTCTTTCATTTTATTTAAATAATGAACCGAAAATCAATTAATCGCATAATCAATTAAAAATCTTTATTCGTGTAGGGCTAGGGCCCCTTGCTATTTTTAAGCCCTGGGCCCCCAAAAAGCTAGATCCGCCACTGTATATATATATATATATATATATATATATATATATATATATATATATATATATATATATATATATATATATATATATATATATATTTAAATTTTAGGTTGAATGTGAAAAGTATTTTATAAATTTATATTTAGTTTATTTCACAACATGTCTGTTTAATCATAAATATTTGCAACTTGCTAATAGTAAGTCAATTTTCATTATGTTATTGATTATATCATAGTATAGTAACATTTAATATCTTTTTTATAACTTTGTAATTACACTTATAACATTATATTATATTATTGTATGGCTATTGTATGGCTATATATTATATGGCTGTTATAGTTAATAATATTTTTTATAATAATTAGAAAAAAAAAATACATATTCATTAAGGAAAGATCAAGTGACCTTTGCAATGACATCGCAAATGGCGGTAGTGTTAATTTATCAAGAAAATTATTTAAAAAAATTAAAAAAATAAGTTAAAAATAAAGTAAAATAAGAAAAAATTTAAAAGATATAAACGAACGTACCAAGTTATAAAATATTTATAGTACCAAATAATGAAAAGAACTAATTAAATCATAAAGATAAATTGCTGCCAATTTTTATGCGCCTTTCTTTTTGTCGCCAAAAATAACAAAAGTTTATTATTATTAGGTTGCTGCAAAAATAATCTCGTTTTTTTTATATTTTATATTTTTGGATGAATTTTTGAATAAATTTATTATTGGCAGATGTCATGCTATATGTTATTTAAAAGCGCGTTTTTCGCTTGATCTAGTTATCGTATTGGTTTTGTTTTATAATAATTTAGTCATTTTTTACAGGACGTCAAATCTATCATGGACAAGAGACAAATTCGCACGATTTTTCTGTTCCAGTTCAAGATGGGCCGAAAAGCTGCCGAGACAGCTCGCGATATCAACACTGCATTTGTCCCAGAAACCACTAACGAACGTATGGCACAGTGGTGGTTCAAAAAATTCTGCAGTGGTGAGGAGAGCCTTGAAGATGAAGAGAGTCGCGGACGCCCGTCTGAGATTGATGACGATCAATTGAGAGCCTTAATCGAAGCCGACCCGCGCAAAACCATACGAGAGGTTGCGGAAGAACTCAACGTTCATAACTCAACAGTTGATCGCCACTTGAAGCAAATAGGAAAGTCAAAAAAGCTTAGCAAATGGGTGCCGCACGAACTGAACGAAAATCAAAAAAATCGTCGTTTTGAGGTATCGTCTGCTCTTCTTCTGCGCAACAAAAACGATCCGTTTCTCGACTGGATTGTGACGTGTGATGAGAAATGGATCCTCTACGACAACCGACGACGTTTCGCGCAGTGGTTGGACCGTGATGAGGCCCCACAGCACTTCCCGAAGCCGAATCTCCACCAAAAGAAGGTTATGGTGACTGTTTGGTGGTCTGCAGCCGGTCTCATCCATCACAGCTTCCTGAATCCTGGCGAGACGATTACGGCAGAGAAGTACTGCCAGCAAATCGACGAAATGCATCAAAAGCTCCGATGTATGTGCCCGAGATTGGTCAATATGAAGGGACCAATTCTCCTCCACGACAACGCCCGGCCGCACGTCGCACAACCGACCCTGCAGAAGTTGAACGCATTGGGCTACGAAACTCTGCCTAATCCACCATACTCACCGGACCTCTCGCCCACCGACTACCACTTTTTCAAGCATCTCGACAACTTCCTCCACGAGAAATGCTTCAAAAGCCGAGACGATGTCAAAACGACCTTTGATGACTTCATCGCTTCCAGGACTTCGGAATTTTACGCCACCGGCATAAATAAACTTGTTTCTCGTTGGCAAAAATGTGTTGATTGTAATGGTTCTTATTTCGATTAATAAAGTTTATTCTATGCTGAGTTTTGTTTGTTCAAAGTTAACGGTTGAAAAACGAGATTATTTTTGCAACAACCTAATATTTTATTTTTTTTTGTTTTTTCGTTTTGTAGTTTTAGTGTTTTGCTTTTTCGTTTGCATAAAGTTTGTTTTAAAGGGGGCTGTTGTTGCTAATTATCTTTATTGTTGTTAGTGTTGTTATTAATTGAGTGTTTATAAATTTGTCTTATTATTTAGTTTACAATAGCTTAATCGTTAATATTTTTTTAAACTAATTTAATTTAACAAAATTAGTTAGTAACAACAAGTATATTTTAAAATATATCAATGGACATCCCCAGATTTATTACACTAGACTGCTTATCTTTTTAATAACTTGTAATTTAAGTTATAAATAAGAAAAGAAAAAGTTTCAAATATGAAACATTAAATTTGGACTACCCTTAAAATGTACACCCTGCTTGATTTGTGTTTTATTAAGGATATCAGTCTCTTTAAGGTTAGGCAACCAAATATTATATTAATTGTGTAGAATTTTCGGTATCACAATATCCTTTTATCTTTTTATCCTAGAAAGGAAGACAGAGAGTTAGGTACACGACCTTAACGGAACCGTTTTCTTGGTCCAAATTTTGTGCCACGCTTTTTTCAGTATTTTCAAAAGTGGCATGATATGAACATGTTTTGCTGTGTTATTTTTTTTAGAAATTTGTATTAACATTTTTTTTTGAGTACTAAAATAGTTAAACTTTAATTCTGCACGGAAATATTTTTTGTAAAATTTTGTTTATGATAAATTTATTGTTGTTTTTAAACTTCCTTGTTGTTTGTGCATCAGGTATGTATTGAAGAAATGCTGTGATATTTTTCTAATATATTCAGACATCGGCAAAGTTGGGGGATTTTAGAATATATTAAAGAGTGTTGGATACGCTCTACTAGAGTCCCACATACGTGTTGTATCCTTGTTCTCCTTTTTAAGGCCTTTCTTTTGATACCAAGTTTTCTGGATTTTGATAATAATTGACAAAGTTATGACATTTAAAGTTAAGAAAAACTCTAAATTTGGTCACCGTTTCTCCAACTTCAAAATCCATATATCGAAAATATGGTACTTAAAATGTTCGTAGAATTGTTTGATTTTTTTATCACCTTTAAAACACTTTAATGAAGTTTTTTCCAATGATATATTACAATTTAGTATTTCATTAACCTAAAAATTATATCTCATACCTACCCAGTGGGTGCGGTACATATTTAAATCGTTTTTTAGACGTTTTTATTAGGTTTAAACCTAATAAAAAATTCCAAAGAACGTTTAAAAAACGTACCGTGCCCACTGGGTATGAGGGTTGTTACAAGAAAAGCAGTTTTTAATTGCATCGATAAAATCTAGTCTTTGTTTCTTGTTTTTCTTGGATAATCAAGCACTTGTGTCAAAAAATAGAATATCTATATCTAGATTTTGGACTTATTATGCCAAAATTATTTATATCATTTAACCAAATTGTTTATCCCTTATGAGAACTATTAACACCTTTGTTTTCAAAGGGTTACTTCTTCTTAAGATATGAAAAAAATTTTAATGATTTTTGTGCCCTTTTCTATACAATCATTACGTTTTTTTAGTACTAAAAAATAAATATATAGGAAAAATTTGTTTATTTAGTGTTTTAATAAAAGCTATTAATAATTTTTCTTTAGATATTATGAATTGTGAATTCATGGCATGGATACTTTACCAAAGTTTTTTATTGCTGTGGGGCTTTTTCTTAAAGAATGTCTCTAAATATCATTAGAACATTTAACCTCTGATTCTGCTTCTTCTACTAAAGTTAATAAATTTTGATTTTGTTGTCGCACTGTGATTAACAAGACATGATAATAATATAACTTTTTAGTTACACGAATGTGCAAGCAAGTATTAATGATATTTTTATATTTTGAATCTTATTCAAGCATGAAAAGACGTTGTCTCTTCACTTAGAAATATTGTTAATCAACACCTTGAAGGTGTTTTGAAAACCTTTAAGGTGTTGATTAACAATATTTCTTTGACAATCCTAAAAAGGTGCATTTCAAATTATTTTAAAATAGTTATCACTGTTTCTTTGCTAGACCATACTATCTAAGTACAGAGTTTAAAACGATGCTCGAAAATACAACTTTAAAGTGTTAAAAAGCACCTGTCTTTTAGTTTTTTTGCCCTAATCATTAGTTTCTTCAAAAAACAATAGCAGAAATTCAGTGTTCTTGTTCTACTAGTTGGAAAAATCACATCATATCTTTAAGGGCCTTTTATTTAACCAAGGCTTTATTAGGTTTCTTTATTATTACTTAACCAAAGGCTTTATTAGGTGAATTTGACCTGTGGAAAATTTGGTTGAATTTTACTTAACTGGCTGAATTTCAAATGAACTCCAATTTAATAATACTGAAACATTACTAGCAACAAACTTTTTCTTTACAAAGGTGCCTATAAGGTTATAAAAGAATGGTAAGAAAAAAATGCAAATCAAAATGATAGATTAAGTCTAAATGGTTTAGCTAAGCTTCTTACATAGAGTTGTTTATAGATAGTAAACAAGTTTATAATAAATACTTGTAAACTGTGTTTTAAATAAAATTCAAATATGATAAAAGTATAATTTCAAAAAATGTCTTGGTTACCATTTGTTGAATAGCTATTTTCATACCCAGACATTTTCGTAAAAACATTATTTAGCATTGTGCATTTATTACAATAATTTTTTTGATTCTTAGTAAGTATTTATAAAGTTTATTTAAAATTAAAAGTTGTTTATAAAATTATATTAAAAACATTCACACAACTAAACGTTTTTTTTAATTAATTTTTGCAAGATATTGTTCGGACGTGGTCTTTGTCAGCCAATATGAACTTGAGAATAAATAGACAGATTTTGTTCCCAGTTGTTTCCCACTACCTTATCATTTGATATTTGTCATTAACAAAATTTATTAAATCTTGCGTCTGCTATTTGATTTTCATTTTTAATGGTAATATCATGGTCTTGAATTTTGTCTGCAGAAATCTTGTATTTAAAAATTTATAATCTGTATATATTATACATTACATTAGCTGAGTATTTATAAAAAAAAAAATTTTAATTAGCAAATCATTCAAAAAACTTTTAATTTGCATTTCAACAAAAAAAAATCATTAGTTCAGCTTTAGTGACCGTTTTAGCAGTGTTGTCGTAGTAATGTAAGTACCAAAGAAAATTTAACTATTAACTAACCATTTTAACAAAATAAAAATAAAACATTAATTGTGTAAACACAACTCTTAACCATAACAAGAAATCATTTATACATAAGCTGTAAAAAAACTGGCTTTTTAATTTTTAACGGAAAATCCAATAAATAAGGGTATTTAATTTTGGTAGGCCATGATCGGACTAGTAAATATACTAGGCTTTGTAAGTCTATTCCACCCCGAACTTTTCTGTACTTTTTCTTTTATATATATATAAGAAAATAACTCATTCAAAAAAGTTGCTTAAAAGAGCCAAAAAAAATTAACATGCATATGCGTTATAAGACATTTATAAAAGTATCTTCCATAGCTCAGTGGTTTATTGCACTGTCATCAGTCTTGTTTGCGAGGGTTCAAATCCACCCCTGACCATAAATCCATTTTTAAATTCTTTCAATCTTGCTGTATTAGGGATCGTCCATAAATTACGTAACGCATACTTCACAATAAACAAAACAAAAAAAGATCAAAAGCCCCACAGCAATTAAAAACTTTTGTAAAGTTTCCGTGCCATGAATTCACAATTCATAATATCCTTGCAGAGTCCTAATTTAAATAAACAATCATAAAGGCCCATTAGTTTCAATGAAAATCGCCGCGTAAAAGAGCCTAATAACTCCTATTTCTGTTTTTTAAATATATTTTGCGTTGCGTAATTTGTGAAGGATCCCTTAATGAAATTTATCTTGGTTGAATGGCTCATGTTTCTAAACATCGTATATATAAATATAGTATATATAAAATGAGTTAATAATGTGAAAAAACTAAAATGGTTTCTAATATTGAGTAAAAGAAATTTCATTTCATCTCAGACTCGACCAAAACCCCCTCTCCCCCACTCCCCATCACTACCAACTTTAATTAAGATTTCTTCGAGAAGGCCCTGACTGTATATAGAGTACAAAGTAGTAATATATTTTGGGTATTTTATATATTTAAATAAGATCTACATACTTATACTATAAATAAGGTTTTTATGTTTTTACTTTACTTTATATAAAATATAAGACTGAATAAATTTTATAAGATTTTTCTGTAAAATTTTAATGTTCAATTCTTCCAGAAAATAACTGTCTGTAATGATTTGTGCTTGAAATAAAATTAATAATTTTTACATACATAATGTATGCGTAATATAAAATTAAACAAATTAAATTTTAAGATTATTTAAAACTTTTGAAAATATTTTACATTTTTGAACAATACGTTTATAAGTTTATATAATTTATAAAAATTATACTTATTAAATTTTATTTTTCCTTATCAAGTTTACTAATTTTGTTTATTTTTATATTTTATATTGAATGGAAAATGTAGGTCTCTTGTATATTTTGATAAGTATGATTTATTATTCATTTTACTTCGCTATATAAATAAAATATTAGCTCGTCACTTGCCCTTCTGTAATATCCAGGCAGCTTTTTACTGTGGCACTTGCGTCATTCTCTAGAGTTTCTATGCTAAATGAAGTATCATTTTCTGTTAGTTTGGAAATGTTTTTTTTGATTTTTCTGAAAAACTTATTTTTACCAATTTTTCTTTTTATTGGTTTATTATTAACAGTAAGAGGGCTTTCGATGAATCTAAAATATAACTCTTTCCACGCTTTTCTAAACTGAGAGCCGAACACAAAGTACAAGAAAGGATTTACGCAACTATCAAGCAACGGTAAAATATGATATAATATAGAAAGTAAAATCTCAACCACGTTAGGGTATGCAGCATAAAATTTTCTGATAATTTTAGTCCATAAATTGAGAAGTGAAATTGTAGAATGTGGCACATAACATAAACTAAAAACAATAAAAGCTATAAAAACTGTTTTAACGGCTTTTACCTCTTTTCTGGGTAACTTGTTTTTGTTAGAGTATAATTTATTTTGGTACGTAGAGATATTTTGTATCACCCGAAATATATGCATGTAGCACCAAAAAAATATAATAACTGGCAAAAGGACTATGACAATTAACATTGTGGGTAAATAGTATTTATTTTCGTTTAAGCATTGTCGTTGCTCCATCACAATGATAACTTTACCTTTATCCCAATGAAAAATACCCAAACTTGCCCAGAGTGCGCACCAAAGCCAAACAAGTAAAATATAAAATTTCACTTTTTTTTTAATGAAATGTGTACTATAGAAAAAGGGCCTGGTTATAGCAATAAATCTGTCAACAGCAATGACTGTCATATGAAATGCTGCTGCGATCGAAAATAAATAGTCAGCAAACGTTGAAAATACGCAGTACTCAAATGAATGGCAGAAGTTTAAGTTATTTTTAAAAAAATCAATTTTATAAGTAGCAACAAATAACAAAACACCTATATTTGCATTGGCTAACGAAATAAGGAAATAGTAACCAGTTATACTACGAAGTTGTCGAGACCCCAAGATAACTATTACGCATAAAACATTACCAAGCAAACCAATAACGAGCATACATGTACAGATTAGCAAAAAAACTAAATGTCTTGTTGTTGTTGTACTCTCACAATAATCAGTAGTTGAACTAGATGTATTCATGTCTGTTTTTTTTTTTAAAGTAGTGAAGTTTACACGTTTTATAAAAAGGTTTGTTGATTACGACTTTTTCTAGTTCTTATAAAAAATATTTCAATTACATTATTATACATTTTCATTTATACCTTTTCTAAACTAAATTTTCATATGCTTCAAAGTTTGCGTACGTAATTTGTTTTTTCTACACAATTTACAAGGCAAAATTAGTATTATTTACTCTACCTATTATAGGAATCATTTATTAGATCTATTGTTTGGCTTGTTTATTCGAACTACTATTAGCGTTATTTGTACGACAAATTATTAAGAGCCATTGTCTGAGAAATCTTGGCAAAATAATAAGTAAGGAAATTCTGGAAGTGATGTCTTCAAATTGTCCTCATTTTTAAGTATTTTGTAAAAGACAATGAAAGTAGACCACTGGTAAAGTTTTTTTTGAAAATTCTTATTTATTTTGGAGACTTTGAGAGGCAATTTTAGCAACATGAATATGACAGAGACATTTCTTTTTAATTTTTATGCTAATCTGGGTAAATTTCTACAGTAAAAGTAAAAATCCAACATGGTTACATTTTTGATTATCTAGAAATCATGGTCTGAAACCACAAAATTGAAATTTTACCTAAACTTTTAGCTCTAATATCTCTTAAGGCTATTACTTGCACGTAGTTTTCTTAGATGTTTTTGAAAGAAACAAAGGCATAAGTTAACTTTATGGAAAAAAAATCATGTGCATGCAAGGACCTGGGAAGGAGTAACCTGCCAAAAATCACTTTTTGCGTTCAACGCTCTTCGTTAGATTACTCATAACAACCGTGGCCTTCGGTCTGCCATGAACAGTATAAGCTATTTAGTTTCTTTAAACATGCATCTTCCAATATCTAAAAAAAAATCCATGTGCTCGGATGATTAAAAGTTTACAGAAGTCTTAAAAGTATCCTTATTTTGCCAAATTTTTACTAAAAAAATACCCTAGCAACGGTATTGATCCGCTTAGCAACGGTTACTTTACAGCCTTAATAATTAGTAATGTAATTAAAAATTTTAGTATAATGGAACTGTACAAGAGCACTTGACAATAATACATATTGCACTTAAAATAAAAGCAAATAAAAATTATATATAAATAAATACATTGTTCTATCTAACATAATATTATATATTATATCAGGTAGAACATTGTATTTATTTATATATATATATTTTTTGTATTTATTTTATATATTAGATAGAACATTTTATTTATTACATTTGTAGATAGAACAGGATTATACTGCGGGGACGAAATGACTGCCAACTTAGTGTGATATTTGTGTAAATGACTACTTAGTACATACCATGTTTAAAAAAAGCAGCTTGCTCTTTTGTGATCAAAAAAAGCAGTTTGCTCTTTGTGTGAAGCATTTGGATCAAGTCCACTATCCTTTCAGATAAAGCAAAAGCGAACAGAAAGTTAAGAAAAAATTAAAATGCAGGTTGAGAAGATATTTGCTGAAGCAACTTCACCTGGTCAATCAGAAGCATTAATTTCTCAAGTGTTACATAATGAGGATGAAGGTGCTTCAACTTAACTGGTTCCAGAAGATCTTGTTGTACCAGTTAAGATGTTTCAAGAAAGCGATTCTTCAGGACAAACTCTTTTGTTTTCAGTTATTAGCCATAACAAGTACATTAAAGAAACATTAATGAAAATCTTTGATTGCAAAAAATATCAAATTGAAATAGCGCACAAGTTGCAAAAAGAAACCAGAGGATTTTTTATACCAAAAAAGGAAAAGGTAAACATATGCTGAATGCCACAGGGAAAAATAGAACATTTTTTAGAATTTATGTTTTGTCAAGGTTTGCTGCAAGGTGTAAATAAAATAAAGTTTGACAATGGAGAGGAACAAAAAGTGGCTAATGCCATTTTAATGATGAAGTTTAGCCATACAATCACATTTTATAAAGAAATTTGTCAAGAAACTAATTATCTCCCTATGTCAGATACTTCTGTATAGAGAATTCTTTGAGGAATAAAACCTTCTCAACGGAAAGGTTTCGTCGGTCTTGATGATGTCACGGCAGCAGACATAAATGGGTTTTAAACTTTGACTGCTATTTCTGAAAAGTGGAAGCATAAAAATAATACTAAATTGCTTGAAAAGGGTAAAAGATATCTGAAGAGTAATTATCCTTCCAAATGTAATGAAAATTCCACTTTGCATAGTCACTCTACTTCTTTTGCCCTTTCAAATATAGATCCAAATTTGAATCAACCCACTATAGCTGCTGACAATGAACAATGGACTGACTGTGTTAACCTCATTTTAGCAATTAACCAGGTTCGTGAGTTAGTTATAGAAAGTAAAGATGAAGATCTTCTATATGATTTAAATATGGCTACAGAAGATGTTGAAGCTGATATAAAGCATCAAATCCGTGATGTACAACAAAAAATGGCTAAATTAATGGCTTTTAGCAACTTGATGAGGAAACTGGTTTTTGGCTGAAAGATTTTTGTCAAAAATTTTTGCCAGTTAAATTCCGTGAAAGCCAAAAGGATTATTTTAGAAAGAAAGGAATGACTCTGCATGTTGATGTCTTCTTCTTCCATGAAAATGGTCAAATGAAAAAAAAAGTCTATATCACTGCTGTCTATAGATGTCAGCAAAGCCTTGTTGATATACTCTGTCTTGCTGATCTTATTTTAACCAAAGTTAGAAATGATTTTCCTTGTTTAAAAAACCTTTATGCAAAGTCAGATAATGCATCATCTAATCATGGCAACTTCTACTTAGAAGCCCTTTACAAAGTTTGCAAAGCAAAACAATTCTTTCTTAAAAGGTATGATTACAATAAGCCGTCACGAGGAAAAGATTAATGTGACAGAAAGTCAGCAGGAGCGAAATGTGTCATTAGGAGTTTTGTTGATGCTGGAAACAATTTGTTGACTGCAGAAGATATTTATTATACTGAATTATTAGTAGAACACGTGCTGTCAGAAAACCACGATTCTCGATCTGTGACAAAATTTATGATAAGCAAAGAAAGACTTTCCTATGTCAACAAAAAAAACCTAAATTCGAGCCTTAATTCTTCTGATCACCTGCTATTGTCCCATTCTATCATTAAACAAGGGATTGAAAGCTTTACAAACATCACTGGATGGGCATTACCAAAAAGAAAAGTATTTAAATATTCTTCAAAACAAAAAACATTGCTAATGCAGATGTTTATGACTGCAGAAGAACGTGGGAAGAAAATGAGTCCAGAGCAAGTTCACCAGCAGCTGAGGACAATGTTAAAGTCAAGTGAATATATGATAACTCAACAAATTCAATCATTATTCTGTAGGCAAGTAAATTAACTTGTATATTTACAAATACCCAAAGTATGTATGATAAAAAATGAGACTTTTTTCTTTTCTTGAGACTTGAAATAAATATTAAGCAATTCCTTTATCCTTCAAGAGTACTTTTTTGAAGGAGTAAACATAAAAAAGTACAGGAAGGTTGGTAACCACTTTTTGTGAAGAGGTTAACTTAACTGATGATGCCAACCAGTGAAAATATTCTCCAATATTCATCTTTTGATGTTGTTTGTAAGAATGATGCACCAACTAATCAAAGAGGAGATTTTTCACTCTCAAAATACGATATTAACAACGTGGAAATTCAGATTAACCATTAATAAACTTCTTATATTTTTTTTGTTTATAATTCTAAGAAAACTTTCCCATCAATTTAAAACAAAAAAAGCGTTGATCTCAAAGTTTAATGGTTCTTTTTTTCATTGACAAAGTTAAAAAATTATTTTTTATCAAATACTCCGGTACTGTTCCGATGAAAAAATGTCTTAAATTAAAATTTCTAATTATACAACTAAATATTAAGGCTGTAAAGTAGCCGTTGCGAAGCATATCTGTACCGTTGCTAGGGTTCTTTTTAGTTAAAAAAATTAGCGAAATAAGGCTAATTCTAGGACTTCTGTAGACTTTTAATCATCCGAGCACATGGATTTTTTTCAGATATTGGAAGATACATGTTTAAGGAAACTAAATAACTTATACTGTTTATGGCAGACCTAAGGCCACGATTGTTATGGGTAATCTATCAAAGAGCGTTGAACGCAAAAAGTGATTTTTGGCAGATTACTCCTTCCCAGGTCCTTGCAAGCACATGATTTTTGTTCCATAAAATCAATGTATGTATTAGTGTCTTTCAAAAACACCTAAGAAAACTACGTTCAAGTAATGGCCTTAAGAGATATTAGAGCTATTTTGGGACCCAATATCTCAAAATAAATAGGAATTTTCAAAAATAAATTTACCTGTACCCTTCTTTCTTTGTCTTTTACAAAACTGAAAATGAGGACAATTTGAAGACATCACTTCCAGACTTTGCCTAGATTTCTCAGACAGTAGCTTTATTTTTTTATTAATTATTTAAATTAATCTTTCTTCTGAACCAATGTAAACTAGTTGTAAGCAACTCGTAGAACGGGTCACTACTGATTGCGACATCTAAAAATACCTCATAGCTTAGTAAGATAAAAGGGTTTTATTAACAATACGCAGTAATGCAGAACATGATAAAAAAAAAATTAGGTTTTTTCTTTGTTCCTTCTTTTAATTACATACTCTATTTCATAATTAAGAAACTTATATCAAACTTATTTTGTAAGTAAGACTTTGATTCCTGCAGAATTTTGGCAATAATCAATTTGTAAAATAGAAAAAGAAATTTTCAAAAAGGAAATAAATTAAAACGAATAAAAGAACAAAAGTACATCAAAAAAAGTTTACAATTTTTTTAAAATTGGAAATAAAAATTACTTTTAAATTTCGTAGATTTTTTGTTTTCATGTTTTTATATGTAGTTTTACATTTGTTTGTTTTATCACACTCCATTCTTAGTGACGTAAACTGTATAAAACAGCAATAAAACGACATAGCGAAGTTGTTTTATATAAAAACAAACTTTTTATTTTGACAAAACAATCTTGCAGTATTGTTTTATCATTTATTTATTTTTTTTAAAAAAGAAAAACAACTACGTACATTGGCATGAAATTACCATCAAGGTGAAACAAATTTTTTGGACAAGGTTTTAGGTATATGCATGGAGGTGATTTTTACAAATTTTTAAAAATATTTTGCGACGTCCAAAAAAGTTATGGTATATTTATTGTTTTCATCAAAATCTATTTTTATGGAAACACTAAAATGGCATTAAAGGAACCAAAAGTTACAAATTGATAAAACTTAGAAGTAAAAAAAAAGTAAACTTTTGTTTGTAAGCAAAATTTTTTATTTTTACGTTTTTGTTAAGAACTATTTTCTGTTCATTATTTATATGCTTACTGTTGTTTTGTAAATACTACTAAATTATATCGGTTTTATAAATTTTTAGTTTAAGTAAACTTTTTTCTTGGCTTCCAATCAAGAGATAAGCAAATTTAAGACTTGTAGAAACTTGGAGAATTCAGACTTGTAGTAGCACATAAATATTTTTTGTCCAAATCTATTGTCACAATGCCTAACAAGACTTTATCTTAGACTGAAAATTATGCAAAGTATGTCTGGTGTGCTTTCAAAAAGGCTCAGATATGGTGCCAGCTAAAAGAGACTTGATACTCCTAGAATTCAAAAATAATTCATTGAAAACTATGATCCCAATAGAGAGCATTTGCCTTCTGCTATCTGTACTAGATGTAGACTAATTATTCTGAAGATTGATGAAAGAAAAAAAACAAATAAAGATCTACCTTACCTTTTAATTTTTTCAAACTTATTCTTACGACTCTGACAAGGTCCAAACTTTTGTGCTGTTGCCTTATTTGTGAATTTAACCGGTTTTAATACAGTTTAAATGAGCCAAAGATCAGTTAAGGCTTTTTCTTTCTAAGTAAGAAGACCTCCAGTAGCAGCAAAAGATTTTTAACCACCTCGTGGGCCAGTTAAAGCGTGCTAGCAATGTTGGCAGCCAGCTGGTTGTGGATTAGTAGATTCAAATTTTTGTACTGCTCAAGATTCAAGGGAAAATCTTCAAACAATTATTGACTAGGTTCCACGCACAGCAGAAATTATTGCTTCTGATGTGATTAAAATAAATTTTGCTGCATCTGGAAATAAAGGCTCAATTCATATTTTTGCGACAAAGGGGAGGGATTTGACAGTAACCAAAAGCATCAGTTCTTAAAAATCAAGATCACGTTTCAGTTTGAACCCTGTGTCTGTTGAGGAAATTAGTATATTGCAACCTACTTTAAGTCTGTCTTTGAAACAAACTCACAAAGTAGCTACTTTTTTCAGCAAATCAATTGAATAAGTTTGGTTGGAAAGTTATATCAACAAGACAATGCTTTTAATCTTTCTGCAATTCTACAACAACGGAATTTGAAATTTACAATGGCGAGCAAAGTGGAAAAGCTCAGCGCTCAGTTATTTTTTGTAATGAAATTTTCAGATTGGTTAAACACATATTTGACCATCGAAACCTTCCACCAGATAAGTATAAGATCAAAGTAAGCATTGATGGATGTGATGGAATGCTTAAGGTTTATATGAATGTATTGGATATACAAAAAGAACAAACAAAGAATAAGTTTTCCTATTTAAAAGCTGCACCTTCTAAAGTATTTTGGGACTGGTTTTATGACTCAATAGTAAAGAAACTCTTGAACTTGGCAATTGTTGGGCCTGTAAAATATGGAACTTATGGGAACTTGAAGGAAATTTTAAAGTTGATTTGTCTTAAAAGTGATGATTTGACTGTAGCTGTGGACATAAAACTTGCAAATGCTTTTCTTGGATTAGGCTCAGCTACATTCCTATATCCCTGCCCTTGATGTGAAACTTCAAAGAAAGATTTTACCAACCAAGAAATGACGATGTAATTAAGGACACTAGAAATGATTAAATCCATTTCAGAAACCAAGAAATGACGATGTAATTAAGGACACTAGAGATGATTAAATCCAATGCCGATAATTATCAGAAAAAATTTAGTTTTCATTCAAAAAATCAAAGCTTTCGGCAGCAAGCTACAGAAGTTGTATGAAACGAGAATTCTAGATATTTTCATGAAATTATACATGGTTCTAGGAATTACTAAGAGGTCATTTGATCATTTGATAAACAACCTTAGCAAAAGCAGTTCTTGTACTTTGAAAGCTACTTACTGCTCAAACAAACTTAGCATCTACAGGCTATCAATCCATGGAGGAGAATTAAATGGAAACCAATGCTGGCATCTCTTAGAAAGCTTGGGTTTCTAGAAGAATTGTTTGCAAATTCTAAAATTGGAAATGATGGAGAAAAACCTCTTTCTGCATTTAAACATTCTTTTGACAAAAGACCACAGATCTTTTGCCAAATTTTAAAAGTAGATCTTCAGATATGTGCTTCAGTCTGAATTAGGGTCAGGGTTGTCCCGAGGGGGTAGGGGTGTCTTATCCCCCAACAAAAATTTTATTTAAAAATTAGTTAGCAAATTTGGACACTGGAGTCGGCAAAACTGGATATGTTGATTGCAGTCGACAAATGACAATTTTCATCAAAAATCTTAAAACAGCAAATCAAATCAATGTAGTTTATAGGTCTCATCTTTTAATGGTGGAAAGCGTTGCTAAATAAAAAGCTTTTTCTGTACACTTCCTTACCCTTTATTAGTCAAGGCAACTTGGTGGAACGGGTATTGGTTGTAATCGAAAAAAGGATACGGTTAGACTTACCACCCAGCCCTATTAAAAACGTAATTTACAAATTCATAACTTATAAGAAATATGCAAAATAGGAAATTCTTAAATGTTTAAGAACAAAAAATTAAAGGAAAATTAAAAAGCCTAATATGCTAAAATGTTTGAAAACTATTTTGACAATAATTATCGAATAAATAAACGAAAAATAACTAAGACTTAACTTAATCAATGAGTTGAATAAAAATTTGTTGAGAGTATCATTTTTACAATTATTTTTATGTTTCCATATATTTCTTTTTCGTATAAAATTTTATTGTGTCCCGTATTGGCAAGTTTACAAATAATAAAATTTATTTAGTATTTTTCACATCGTCAAATATGTTTTAAATAATGAACATGTAAGATTTACAAAAAAAATCCTATATATTTGATTGAATAAACGCGAACCAATCAAACTTTTAAAGTTATAATGTGATGTAAGCATTCTTTTTTTAAATAATATTATAATTTGTTTCTTTATTATTAGTTCAGTTTGATAACTTATAAAAGAGAAAAATATAACATATAATATCAAAATCCATAAATACTAAATGTCGTCCTAATTTAGTTTGGAATTGCAGAAGAGTTTTTTTGTTTTGTTTTTTGTTTTGTGTTAGTAATAATAATTTTCTAAAAATATTTTCATAAAAGATGTACCTGATACTAAGTAAACTTTAGATTATATTTTGGATTAAAAAAACTATTTTTTGATAATTTGGTATTTTTGGTAGTTTACTTTATGGCTAACTTCATTAAAATAAGGTTTAAATATTATTGAAGAAAGCTCACGTGCTACTTTGCTCATTAACTGTAAAGCTAGGTATTCGTTGATTTTGTAAACATTTAACGCTCTAAGTTTAAGAAGAAGTGACTCACAAGGCGCAGTTCTTGCTGATCCAAATACATTTCTTTCTTTAAGCATGTTTCCGTTTAGAATAAATTTATTTTAACTTTATAGTATAGTTGGTCCTAGCATATACAGTATTATCGTTACTTTTGTTTATAGATAGTTATTATTATTTAAATATCTATATATAATCTATAAATATATACCAAAAGTCACTACATGAAAACCATTCTTTAAGTTTATTTAACTTTTAATTAACTACTTTAGAGAGTGTTTTAATATCCTTATGAGAATAAAACAGATTGAAGTCGTTTGTAAATAATAAAAAATTTAATTAGTTTTATGTTAAAAATAAATCATTTATATAAATAGAACATTTTTAACATTCAACGTGTTTTTTTTACCTTTAAATAACTGTAAAACATATGTAAGCAAGTCATTATATTTAAGTAAATCATCATATATAAGTAAGCCATCATATGTAAATAAGCCATTATATTTTAAAATTTAAATTTTAAAAGTAGATATCTTCAAATGTGTACTTCAGTCTGAATTAGGGTCAGGGTTGTCCCAAGGGGGTAAGGGTTTCTAATCCCCCAACGAAAATTTTACTTACTCACATATTTTACAATTTCATACTTACATATTCACAATTTTACTTATATATGATGGCTTATTTATATATATTTAATATATATATTGTTAATTATTATATATATAAGTAAGTCATCATATGTAAGTAAGTCATTTTATATAACTAAGTCATTATAAGTAAGTCAACATCAGACATTATAATCATTGAAAGACATGCAGTTTTTAATTTCTCAGAAGGATTTTTTGCCCACCCGCTTTTAAACGTAGTTTTACATTTGTTTTTACTATTTAAGATTTATTAGTATTAAAAACTGATTTTACGGAATGTTTAAGATTAGGAGTTTTCCTTAATCTATCTTATATCAGTGACCATTGTGCCAAACCATTGTATTTACGCTATACTTCTTATAAAGTTGAACATAATGGATTAAAAATGTTAAATTATTTTTATTTAAAAGATATTTATCAAACAAAAAGCAATTCATAAAATATGAAATGTTTTGAATTACTAAAGTTTAAACCCCCTAAAATTGAGGGTTTGGGGTGGGAGAAGGTATGAAATTTGAGTGCTTTTTTGTTCCCAGCCTCCAATTATTGTAATTTTTTAAAGTATAAATATACAAATGTTTGGAGTTTGCTCCATGTCTGAAAGTTAGTTATCTCAGACACCAAAAAATGCTGGATCCGTCACCGAATAACCAATACATTGTATATAATCGATGTAGTTAAATTACTTTAATATCCACTAACATTCAAAATGCCTGTTTTATATTATGCGTGATAAAGAAAATCAACTTGCAAAATGTAAGAAATGCAACAAAGAGATAAAATCTCATAGCGAGTACCAGTAAAATCCGTACGCGTCTAAGAACAAATGATGAAATCGATTAGCTAAAGAGAAATTTGCCGTATTGTCCTTTAACGAATTTGTTAATCAGCTAAACAGAAAACATTGCTAAAAGTTTATTTTGTTTGCTGTTCCAAAAATAATTGTATGCGTATTAAATCTAGAAAACAAAATGTTTTTTTTTTCTGTACTTGTACATTTAGATTTTTCATCAAAATGCATTTAACGCAGATTACCCATTTTCCCAGATTACCTATTCTTTGAATAAATTTTCCTCGATTCATTGTTGAAAAAGGCCGTTCTCTTTTACAAGAAGTACACAAGAAGTTCAAATAAATCCAAAATGCTATACATACATTTGGGAAAGCGACAGATTTTGCTTGGTCTTATCTTTTTTTAGCATTTCAAACAATAAGATGATCTTCCAAATGACAATGCTAGTGCAGTTCTTTTATTAACTTCTTTTACTTTTAAATATTTTTTTTTATAGGTTTTTTGAGAGGTTTTTTTTGTCTTTTTATAATACAAATTTCGTAGACCCAATTTTTCTTCGTAGGCCTGATACGAAGTCCCCATCTGCCTAGTGGATAATTATGCACTGCCTAAGGTATATTAGTTTATCAAACGCTTTAAATATATCACGAATAAAGTGAGTTGTAGCATGGTTAGTGGAATGGCCCATTGAAATCGACTAGCGACTAGCCAGCAATATTATTAAAATTTCTAAACTTAATCTAGACAGTTAAGACATTGGTTTGGCTCCGAGAATCATTAGCTAGCAAAGATTGCACTATTATTTTACTTAATAATATTTATACCATTTATTACACTATTTTTATTACATAATATTATTTACGAATTGTTAACACGCTATTGAATTTACTTACTATAAACGAAGACAGCTTCGTCAATCATCTTGACTCAACGCGAATCTCTTTTAACGTATTTTAGATTTCTTTTTATAACACCAAACTTTTTTCATTTTTTGCTTGTGGTTTTATCTTTTTCTTATTATTTTGGTAGTTTTGATCTAAACAACTATGTCGATACAGTTAAATCCCGTTAACTTGGACTCTAAAGGAGTATTTATACATTGTTCGGCCCTGGGAGTGTCTGAATTAAGCAAAGCTCTCGTTATGTTGGACTTTTTGAAAATATCCGACTTAAATATATTATATACATATATAATGAACTATATGATCCTGTGTGAAATATATCTTTTTAATATACTGGGTGGGGCAAAATTCCGCTACCATTTTGATTGCCCATAACTTTGTTCAAAGAAAAGATAAGTAAGTTTGGTTTTTATAAAAATTTTATTTAGTCTTTACATTTTTTTCCGTCATAATTGGAAAATTATATCGGTTAAATGGTAACGTTATTCGCTATGCAACTCTCGGCACTTTTTAATGCATTTTTCATGACATCCTGTAACATTTCAGGGTAAATTTCTTTAATTTCATGACGAATATTGTCTTTAAGATATTGAATTGTTTGGGGAACTTTTGATTTTAAAAAACCCCATAAGAAAAAGTCTGGTGCTGTTAAATCCGGAGATCTAACTGGCCATGCTAAATCTCCATTTTACGAAATTAGTCTTCGTGGAAAAACATCATTCAATAATTGAATTGTTGAACGGGTTGTGTGTGCTGTGGTCCCATTTTACTGAAACCACGTGTCCTCTAGTCCTTGTTCTTCCCCAGTGAAAAATAAAACTGCGTCCCACATGGGTTCCGCGTGGGTTCCGTGTGGGATTGATGGGATTTACGTGGGACGGATTTTCCCATGTGGTATCCGTATGGAAATTTGTCACCTTAAACCCATGTGGGTAATCCCACATGGGTTACATGTAGGAACCATATGGTATTTACACACATGGGAAATCCCACGTGGGTTTCCTGTGGGATTTGCATGGGAATTATTTGAAAGCTGGAAACTAAAAAAAAAAAACTTTTTAAAAAAAACTAAAAATAAAATTTTTAAATCAACATAGCATTGCGTTACGTTTATATTGTGTGAAAATATTTTATATTAATATAGAGAATGGCAAGCAAGTAAGTACCATGAAAAATGTTTATCTTTCTTTATAGAAATAAGATTAAGATTTGTGCAAATAGACGTATTATTAGGATAATATAATAGTTATTTGAATATAGACCTTGAGTAAATTATTTGCAAACAATTAACTGATGCAAGTTGAAATGTTATCAAAAACCAATCTTGCATGCATGGGACACTGCAGTGTCCCACAAAGAAATGCAGGTTTGAAAGTCAAAGAATTCCCAATTTTCTTTATTAAAAAAAGAAAAAAATAGGATGGAGATGGGTTTCTGTAACTTTTCTTATGCTCTAAAATCCTTAAGACTTAAGGGACTTACGAACTACATTGAGGAACAAAAACAGGATATTTACAGAAAATTTTCAGTTTTTAATTTGGAGTACCACAGTGTTATTGGGAATAAAGTCTCTGGGTCCAGTTTTCAAAGTAATATGATCTAAAGTATTGTTTAAATAAAATAATATGCTTTGAAATGCATGCAGTTATACATATAATTCCTGATAGTTATAACTAGTTATACATATAATTTGTTATAAAAACTTATATTTTAAGGTTATGCTTGAACAAATTAGTACCAATTAATTCAAATTCAAAATTTAGTTCAAGTTCAAGTTCTTATTAATTCATTGTTTTTGTTAATTTTATATTTATTTGTTCAAATTTATCAGTTAGTACTATTTTTTACTACAGTAAGAATGTTTATCATTGTTGAATGTGATTTTATTAGTAACTTAATTTTATTTTCAACATATTTTGACAACACCCTTTATATTTTAAATGATGACAGCTTTACTTTTCTATTGATGTAAAATTTATTACGTTTCAATAACTCAGATTGAATCTTAACTGAATTATTGTAAGCTTTGTAGGGGTTTGTTGAATATCAAATGGTGGTGTAAATAAAGTAAAAATTATATATATATATATATATATATATATATATATATATATATATATATATATATATATATATATATAACATTAAAACAATAAAATTGATACAAAATTTCACTTTAAAACGAATACCATTAAGATTGTGATGATAATAGCATTAGGAAACTAGTATTTATGTATTAATATTATACTATAAGTAAATAGTTTTTTAATTCATTTTATAAAATAGAGACTGATAACTGATAATTAATGGAAATAAATACAAATTATAAAAATCATGTAAACTTCATTTATTATTTCTAAATACTATATTAATGTTAGTCTACAAAGTTAAAATCAATTTAGAGCATTGTTATTAGTTCTTTTGCGATTCGCACTTCCACTTCTGTCTTTCAAATTTATAAAATAGGTTGTCAAAGCTTGGTCAATAGGTAGGTTCTCAGCATAACAATGCTTTTTTCTTACACTTTCTAAAGAGAAATATGGCAAATTGATTACTTATTTTACCTAAATCATAGGGTCATCAATGCATAATGATGTCAGATGATGACCCGTTTATTGAACACCTTCACCCTTTATCAAACTCAGTCAATTTTTTTGCCATCTCCCATTGAAAATGATGTCAGTTTTTGTTATCATATTATGATGGTATATCTAAATTGTTAATATAATATAAATAATGCATATACCATCAATTTTTTTCTGGTTCAATTATACATTTATTCTCAACAGTACTAAAAGTAAAAAAAAAAAAACATAACTTAAATTGTTTTTCCTATGATCCTCTACAGTTTTAAGCAACAAAAGCAAGAAGTTTTTAGACCATATTGTTGGTGTAAATACTTTTAAAACCTGCTCATTGCTAGCATAAATTGTTTTATTTTTTTTTAAATAAAATATTTTACTTTTTATTTTTATTCAATTTTTTAGCTGACATTATTTTGGTCTCAACATCCCCTCCCCATTGTCAAATATTGTTAAACTCACACTGCCCCTCTATCTACTGGCATCATTTATGGACGATCCCATAGCCTAAATACTATATATGTATATATATATATATATATATATATATATATATATATATATATATATATATATATATATATATATATATATATATACATATATTATTTTTACTTTATTTACAACACCATTTGATATACAACAAACCCTTACAAAGCTTACAATAATTCAGTTAAGATTCAATCTGAGTTATTGAAACGTAATAAATTTAACATCAATAGAAAAGTAAAGCTGTCATCATTTAAAATGTAAAGAGTGTTGTCAAAATATGTTGAAAGTAAAATTAAGTTACTAATAAAATCACGTTCAAAAATGATAAATATTCTTACCGTAGTAAGAATTACTACTAGTTAATAAATTTGAACAAATAAATATAAAATAGTGAAAAAACAATGAACAAATAAGAACTTGAACTTGACCTAAATCTTGAATTTGAATTAATTGGTACTAATTTGTTCAAGCATAACCTTACAAAATAAGTTTATATAATAAATTTTATGTATAACTAGTTATACATATAGTTAACTATCAGGAGTTATATGTATAACTGCATGCATTTTAAAGCATTTTATTTAAATTATATATTACTTTAGATCATATTACTTTGAATACTGAACCCAGAGACTTTATTCCCAATTACACTGTGGTACTCCAGATTGAAAATTGAAAAGTTTCTGTAAATATCCTGTTTTTGTTCCTCAATGTACTTCGTAAGTCCCTTAAGTTTTATGAACCTTATTATATATAAAGTTAAAAGTTTTGGAGCCTAAAAAAAGTTACAGAAACCTCCCTATCTCCCCCCTATTTTAATTTTTTTTTTTTAATAAAGAAAATTTGACTTTCAAACCAGCATTTCTTTGTGTGACACTGCAGTGTCCCATGCATGCATGCTTGGTTTTTGACAACATTTGAACTTGCATCAGTCAATTGTTTGCAGATAATATACTCAAGAACTATATTCAAATATCGTATGAACATGTTAGAGAATGTTCATATGATAATTGTACATCACAAATTTAATAATATTGTTGTGATATGTTATATAAATAATACCATAATAGATTATGATATGAAAATAAGATAGGATATGAAGGCGATGATCAAAGAATAAATTTACTTATAGAAATTTAGATGTTTGTTTATTAGTTTTAGAATATTATATTATGTGTGACCACGGCCTTCTATAATAACAGGCCTTGACATCGCGCAACAAAGTTGTTAAACTGAAGGCCAATTCCTAATACTGTGTTTACTTTTTCATCTTTTTAACATTAGACGAAAGTCTAATGTTAAAAAGCTTTGTTAATAAATCTGTAAAATTTGATTGGTTTATAAATTAGATAGCGCAACTTCAAGACGATAACGTTGTAAGGTTCAAGGCGTTACATTGTAAGGTAATAATATTGTCAAACAAACAATAAGTTTTTTTAATAATTAAAATGCCTTTAGAATGCTGTGTATCTCTTTGCAAGTCACTCAACTGCAACAAAAATATCAATTTTTTTTTTTTTTTTTTTTTTAAACATCTTCGCTTCCAACAATCCTCAATCAGCCACTAATTAAAGTTGGAAGTTACTGTAAGAGAAAAGATGAAGATTGTAGAGCAAGATAACGATTGACGGACGATTTAAAAGATTGCAAATTATATGAATCAGGAAAGCAAGATGAAGGAAGCGAATTCCAAAGAACTGATGTTCGAGGAAAAAAACTAGACGAATAAGCGTTTTTGGAGCACTTAGGAACAGTCACAGAAAAAGGATGACACTTAATTGAATGAGGAGTAACACGAGAATGAATTTTAGTAGATGGCACATGAGACGCTAGCTCTTTAGAGCAGTGACCATTATAGTATTTGTAGCAAAGAGAAAGAGAAGCAACATTACGACGATGTGATAATTGTTGGAGGTTGGCTGCAAGAGCAGGTCCAACTATGTTTACAATGCGTTTTTGCACCTTGTCTAAAAGAGAAAGGGCATCATTAGAAGATCCGCCCCAGATATGGCAACAGTATTCCATACAAGGCCGGATTTGAGATTTATAGAGATAGAGAATAGAATCCAGAGTAAGAAAGTGGCGAGCTCGATAAAGAGATGCAACCTTAGCAGATGCTAATTTTGCAACCGATTTGATATATGGTTTCCAAGAAAGATTGGAAGTAAGAGTTAATCCTAGAAGATGAAGAGTAGGTGACTCATCGAGTACATCACCGTTCATAAATATAGGAAGATCTAAATTATTGCGATAACGATTGGCTGAAAAAAATTGAGTTTTATCTGAATTAAAGTTCACCAGCCACTGTGAGCCCCATGCTGTAGCAGAAGTGAGATCCTTTTCAAGCTCAAATGCCCCCTCCAGGCAATCAGAGGGTGTTGGTTTCTTATCACGACAAGAATAAATGGTAGTATCATCAGCAAACAATGCCACCTTAGATGTGAGAATATCTGGAAGATCGTTAATGTAAATTAAAAAGAGTATAGGGCCAAGGATAGAACCTTGAGGAACCCCTGAAGTTACAGAATAAGAAGAAGAGTGTTGTCCATCGAGGACAACTTTTATGCTACGATTGGAAAGGAAGGATTCAATGATCTTAAAGATGTTGCCGGATACACCATAAGAAGAAAGCTTATTGAGAAGACCAGCATGCCAAACTTTATCAAACGCTTTTGAAATGTCAAGAGCGATGGCCTTAACCTCTCCACCTTCATCTAATGCACGATAAAACCTGTCAGTTATTACTGTTAGCAAATCAGCTGTAGAACGAGAAGATCGAAATCCATATTGATGGTCAGAAAGTAAGTTATTAGATTCAAGATGAGAAATTAAGTGTTTGTTAATTAAAGATTCAAAAACCTTGCTTATGATAGGAAGAAGACTTATGGGATGGTAGTTAGACGAATCAGATCGCTCCCCAGAATTTTTGAAGATAGGGATAACAGATGCGGTTTTCCAGCAGGCTGGAAAACAAGACTCTGATAAGCACTTGTTGAATAGTTTTGAGAGTATAGACGACAGCTCCGGAGAACACTTCTGCAAGACAATAACAGGTATGTTGTCTGGGCCACAAGCTGTAGAAGAGTCTAGGCAGGAGATCATTTTAGATACAGATGCTGGAGTGATATGAATGTCAAGCAATGGATCAACCTGTTTGTTGGCAATATCAGGTAGAACGCAATTAGTGGAATCAAGAGATGATATTGATGAAAAGTTTTTAGCAAACAGTTCGGCTTTGTCTTTAGGTGAGGTGACAAAGTCTGAACCATACAAGAGAGGTGGAATTATAGATTTGCCCTTATTATTGATATTATTAAAGATTTTCCAGAAGTCACGAGAGCCTAATTTTTGAGATGAGATACGAGATTTCATGACCTGAGAATAGCGGGTTTTGGCGTTAGACAAAACCTTTTCACAGTTGTTTCTAGCAGTAATAAACAGACGTCAGCTTTACTGTTGTTGTAAGAGGTTCGATAATAGGGGTATTCAGGTGATATAGAAGAATGAGATATTAGTTTTAAAGAGATCAAACTGTGATCAGAAGCACCTAAGGGTGAATGTGGAGAAACTGAGCAGTGACTAGGATCAGAAACAAGACATAAGTCGAGTAGAGAAGGTAAATGATTAGGGTTGTCAGGAAAGCGAGTTGGAAAGTTGACTATTTGAGTTAGGGATTGAGAAAGGCAAAAGTTGTGGGCTTTAATGCCTGCAGAGTCACTGACACTAGAGCCAAGCCATTCAGAGTGGTGAGCATTAAAGTCACCGACAACAACTATATTAGCTGATGGATAAAGAGAGAGGGCTTGGTCAATATGATCAGAAATAACATCAAAAAGAGTGCGGTCTTGAGATGAAGGAGAGCGATATAGAACAAAGAGAAAGGCAATAGAGTGAAGTGGTGCTAAACGAAAGCACATGAAAGAATAGTCTGTGGATTCAAACCTAGTTTCACGATAAACAGGTGAATTCTTACGAATGTAAATGCCCAGGCCAAGCATGTGACTATTGGAGTCTTTACGAATCAGAGGAAGATAACCATCAACACTAAGATCACAAGATGAGACAGCCGAACTCAAATTAGTCTCACAAAGAGCAAGTAGGTCTGGTGAACTTTGCAAGAGATAAGACTCAACACAAGAAAAGTTACTTCGAAGACCACGAATATTAGTGAATGATAGGTTTAGAGAACTTGGTGATGATGATGGTTTTTTGTGTTTTATAGTTTTTGGTACTTTATTCATTTTTAAATTAGATTGAAGAACTTGACTCAAAGCATAGATAGTACTCAGAACACCGTTTAAGAGCCCAAGCAATTGCCTCATTACTACTAATAAACCCTAAGCCGTAACAAAGGGCTCCAAATGTGGCCTCCGCAATGCACACCAAAAGTAAAAACAGGGACACCATCCATGCGCAACATGGCACTGTTAATACTTTAATATTTTTCAGCTGTTGATGGAATCAGCCTCTCTGAGAGCTACCACAGAGTTCGGGAAACCTGACTACCAGCCGGCCTCAGAACCATAAAACTGAGTTTTAGAGCTGTACCCTCATAAGGAGATAATAGAATGAGTTGCCTAGTCATAAAAACAGTGACACAAGCAAACCCATGCATTGAGTCAAGAAGATCCAGCATTCAACATCCTAAACTGGAAACAATGTATTAAAAATACATCTGCGCCAGCCTAATAGATGAAGAAGGGGTGCAAGGCTGGTCAACAGATAGAATCTGTTTACCCCTTAAGTCTTTGCCTAGGAGGCCTTCTACAAGACAGTAGCTGGGTGCATTTAACATCTGCCCAAAATGAGTATTTTTATCGAGACACCATCTCTAGCCTTTACTCAACCAAGAGCCCCAAGGCAGGGGGTGTTTTATATCGGAGTTGGCATCTCCTAGCCTTTACCTAATAAGGCGTATCCTACAAGGCAGCAGGACATGAAGCAGATTGTACTGGGTTACATGTTAGCAGTAGCAGGATAACCTGATCTGACAAAAGATAACCTGATCTGACAAAATTTATACAACTACAATATCAATTACAACTACAACAAAAATATCAATACTCGACTACAACAAAAATATCAATTTATAAATTCCCGAAGAATCTAGAGGAGAGAGAAAGATGTAGTGAAGCTATCCCAAGAACTGGTTTTATTGTTACAGACTATACAGCAGTATGTCAACTTCATTGGCCAAATGAAGCACCTTTTGAAAGCAGATATGGGAAGCAACGACCTTTAAACCCACCATCTGTTTTTAAAAATATTCCACCTAGTTGTTTAGCCACATCAGCAAGTAAAGTTAGAAAAACTGTAACTTCAAGCGGTTTTCGAAGCAATTTACCAGATGAGTTAAATGATTTTCTAAATGAGGATGAACTTATATTTGACGATATTCAATCTTTGTTAAGTGATAATAACGACGTTATTGTTTTTTTAAAGTTTACACATACAATCAAAAATGTACAAACTTGGTGTTCCATTATTTATTTTAGTAATTTTCAATGATTATTCATTTGTAGCTAACCATAATGGCACAATTTGTAATATTTCATCTTTAGCTGTAAACAAATTAAAGTTAATAAAAACAAAATCAGCTTTATTTGAAGCAGTTAGATTTTTAAAAAATAAAGAAAGTTTGCTTCAGTCAAATATTCTATTTGAACACCTTGATGCTATAAGAAAAGTTAATGTTGGTGAAGTTTTATATACTTCAGATATTATATATAGAGCATATGAGTATTTTGCTATGCGACAAAGTTTATATGATTGTTTGTGTATTGACTACAAGTTGCCAAGTATAAGGACTTTAACACGATTGACTTCAAAAATAAGCTCAATGGAGGACCTAAGTTATTATAAATAGTATTTTTATGAATTTAAATCCATTGAAAAAAACTTCCATACTACTAATTGATGAGGTCTATGTCAAAGCTTCATTACTTTACCAAAGAGGTGCTTTGTTTGGTCAAGCAGTAAACAACCCTGAAAAGTTAGCTAAAACAATTTTATCATTTATGATTAAATGTCTTTTTGGAGGTCCAGAATTTATATGTAGAGCTCAACCTGTTGCGAATCTTTCCTCTGAATTTCAGTTTGCTCATTGTCAACAAATTGTTGATACGATAAATAATATTGAAAATAGTAAGACACTGGTAATAATTACTGATGGTAACCGTGTAAATCAAAGATTTTTTGGAATTTATAAAACAGTTGATAGTAAACCATGGTTAACAACATCAGGTATATATTTTTTGTATGATTATGTACATCTCTTAAAATCTATACAAAACAATTGGTTGACAGAAAAGACTGACGAACTTCAATTTTTGAACAATAAAGAACTGGCTTAGGCTAAGTGGAGTGATTTAGAAACTTTATTTAAAACTGAGTGCAATAGTGTTTTTAAACTCTCTAAACTTACAGCTAAATCAGTTTATCCAAAACCAATAAAGAGACAATCTGTAAAGTTTTGTTTTTTGCGAAGAAACAGTAGCTGCATTAAGAACGCATCCAGAGATTGAAAATAAAGCATTTGAAGGTACTGCTGTATTTATTGAAAAATAATTTTTTTCAAATGTTGTTAATGTCAAAGCACCTGGTGCTGGCATTTGGTTTAGAAATGAATTATGCGGAGAAATCCACTCAGTTGGTGATCAACAGTTACAACTGCTACCAGATATTTCTGAGCTGTCAAATTTTATGAAACCTACAGGTAAGCGTGTAAAACAGCTTACACTAGATACTAGCAATGCAATAGCGCATTCATGTTATGGCTTTATTGATCTAAAAGAAACTTTGTTGAGTAATGGAGCAAAGTATGTCTTATTAGGTTGGTTTTCAACAGATCCACTTGAAAGCTCAGTTAATAAATCTACATTAGTGGCTATAGTTTACATAGCTGGCTATGTGCAAAAAAGCGAAATAAAAATTTATGTTGATTCTACCAATTATTATTATAAATATGGAAGTTATCTGTATAGCCTAAACAGAGGCGGACTTGAAATTCCTTCTGATACTCTTGTCTAATGATAAATATTTTGCTTTTTTTTTTTAAGGTGCTTCTGACCCTTTATGGAGAACATTTTGTGTTACTCAGTTTCAGTTCATTGCTGCTAAATATAAATTTAAAATCACAAAAAAAACAATGCAGAGTATATTCTAATATTCTGCTAAAGAATTACTCATTAATTACCACTTCCAAAATACTAAAGCTATCATAATTTATGTGAAAATTAGTTTTGTAATTTATTATGCTATTTACTTGTTATGTTTTTTATTTTCTCATTAGCCAATATGTCTCTCAATATGTTTGGATTTGTAAATATTTACCCTGTTTAGATATATTGATAAAACTCTTTTTTTTGCTTGAATCATCTTTTGTTGGTGTTTTTTATTGTTGGTGATTTTTATTGTTACCATTTTTAGCAAAAAAATTAAAAATACAGTTATCTTTCTAATATATAGATATATACTTTGTTATGGTTCTGCTTGTTATTGATACTATTTAATATTACATAAATATTCTTAATAATATTTGAAATACGAAAAACAATTTTTTGGTTTTCTTTTTATATTTCCGTCTTTACTAGAGATTATTATTAGAAAACATAGACTGCCATTACACCCTACCTAATATAAAAACATATCAATATAAGTAAAAGTGAAAGTTTAATCGGCCTTCAGTTTTTACGGCATTTTGCGCGATGTCAAGGCCTGTTATTATAGAAGGCCGTGTGTGTGACGAAAAAGTAAAGATACTTTTGTATCCAGTGGCTATTGCACCCAACGTCTACATCATTGAAAAAGTAGGTTTTTACATTTTTATTTTTGTTTTTTTGTTCAACTACTTATACTAATTGATCACTTTTTTTCAGGATTCTCCTCATGGGTTCAATCTCATTACGCATAATATGTGTTCAATTACCCATAATACGTTAGTCATTGTAAGTAATAAATTAGGAAATAATTATTTGTGAAATATTGTAGTCATTTATGACTTCAACCTGGGTAATAATTAAAATTGCTCGACTAATAAGGTTCCTTATTAAAATTGCTCTCTTTCTCTCTCTCTCTCTCTCTCTCTCTCTCTCTCTCTCTCTCTCTCTCTCTCTCTCTCTCTCTCTTTCTCTCTGTCTATATATATATATATATATATATATATATATATATATATATATATATATATATATATATATATATATATATATATATATATATATATATATATATATATATATATATATATATTTGTATTTATATTTTTTTTTTTTAGAAAATGTTTGAAGAAAGTTAGAAGATACTAAAAACCTTGGTATTATGCAAGCCGAAGCGATTTAATTAATTCAATCGACAAAAAACGGCGTGTAAATCGCAGAAGAAAAAATAATATTTTTAATATTCATTTTGGATGTATTGATTAATAGCATTTATTTTAAAATAAATTCATTTTGCAACACGTTTTTTAATTTTATAAAATTTCGTTATAATAGTTTAAGGTAAATCCCACATAGGTTATAGGTGGAAAACATCACATGTAAAAGATCAAAAATGCTACACATTTTGAATACCAAATGGGATAAAGTAGCAAATACCAGATTAAGTTAAGCCTCTCTGAAAGCTTCGATGATTAACTTTAAATTACTATTTAAGTAATTTTTAAATTAAAAGAATTTTAAAAAATATCATAGAAGCATTCGGACTTTCATTTGTCTAGTATTGACTACTTTTATACCATTTGGATTAAAATATGTGGCATTTAAGATCTATAACATGTAGTATTTTCCACCTATATCCCATGTAGGATTTACCACATAAAACCCATGTAAGATTTACCATATGAAACCCACATGGGACAAAATAAAAATCCCCATATGGGTTACATATGGTAAAAACCCACGCGTATTCCATATGGGATTTACCATATGAAACCCACATGGGACAAAATAATAATCCCCACATGGGTTACATATGGAAAAAATCTACGCGTATCCCATGTGCGCTTTTTCACTGGGTCCATTTCAGGCACAAGAAAATTTCGAATCATGTGTTGGTACCGTTCAGCAGTAACAGTCACTTGAACACCCTGTTCATTTTCAAAAAAATAGGGACCAATGATGTTTCCAGCATAAATACCACATCATACAGTTGTTTTTTGTGGATGCAATGATGTATTATGAATTAACTGAGGGTTCGTTGTTCCCCAAAACCGACTGTTCTGTTTATTGACATGGCTATTGAGAAGAAAATGGGCTTCATCGCTCATTATCAACTTAGACGAAAAATCTTCAATTTCACCAGACAGCCTTAGGATTGCATTACTGTACTGAACTCGTTGATCAAGATCTCTCGATAACAATTTATGGACTAATTGAATTTTGCACGGTAACATTTTCAAATCAGTTTTCAAAACTCGCCTTAAACTGCGTGCAGAAATGTGTAACTGGGAACCACGTCTCCAAATTGATGTTTCTGTAGACTCTGCAACACTATCGCGCACCAGAGCCATATTTTCAGCGTTACAAGACGTCCGTTGTCTTCCAGAACGAGGTCTATCTGCTGTCGTACCGTACTGTCAAAAATTGGTATGTAATCGATAAATTGTGGTTTTGTGGGGCACTGGACAATGAGGATATTTTTTACGCCATTTCCGCTGACTGGCAACAATGGAACGATCACTTTCGATAAATATTGTCACTATTTCTGCTCGTTCTTGGTGCGTATATTTATCCATTATAAAACTGGAGCGTCTACACAACACAATACTTAAAACGAAACTGATCTAAACGTCACATGACCAAGATGGCGCGCAATCAAAATGGTAGCGGGACTTTAGCCCCACCCTGTATATATAATATATACTACAAACAAAAAAGTCTGAAATTGATGTTTGTTTCAATGACTCGCATCATATTGTTATAGTTCTACTAGTTAGCTTTCTTTTAGCAACCTTCGATATTTTCCTTCGACATTTTTGATGTATAAATTCTAATCGAAGATTGGCCAAATCAAAGATAACAGTAAAAATGTTACAAACGTTTTAAGTTTTGAATTTTATAGATGTTTTTAAATTATATATTATTATTGTATAAGTACAACTATATATATATTATATTATATATATTATTTATATTATGTTATATATTAGATATATCATATTATATATTATATTATATATTATTATATAAATATAGTTACATATTATATATTGGTCATTATTAAATAGAATTTAATCGAAACTTAATCGAATAGAAGATATCAATAAAAATATTTAGTTACGTTTTATTTGACGCAACGGTTTTTTAATCTCGAGAATTCAAAGTTTGGAATTTTTATTGAAGTATTGGAAGTTTATTACAACTTAAGCGGATGATGTTATAGCAAGTAAGTTGAGAAAGTTCAAGGGAAATAGAAAATGCGTCCGACTTAGTAAAATTCCGACTTGCAGGGTCCGAGTCAACGGGATTCTACTGTAGCTACAAAGCTCCGTTATGTTGCAGATACAGAATAGACACAGATTTGTCTTTATGTTATAGTTAGCAACAAAAATTAAAAAGAAAAACAATATTGCTTTAGAATTATAGTTATGTTTTAGCAAGCTACGAAGCCATCATCATATTTTTTTAAAGTTATCAGTATATTGCTTGAAAATAAGCTAGGAACGGCTACTAAAAATCAGCGATATGTATATATCCCAACAGTATGTCGCTAAATAAATAGGTGGCTATAATCGCCTCGTAATTACAGAAATATTGTTATGTAGTAGCTACCATCAAAGGTACGACACGTAGCTATCAATATATCCAACAACATCGCAAAAAGCTGCTATATGTTTTTTTGTTTTTTTTGTATTCAATATATTCAATAATATATTTTAAAAGTTAACATCGTAGATAACTTTTTATATAATTAAATTAAGTTTGATGTAGGAATCGATAATATTACGTTTACTAGAGTTTTCAAATCAACAAATTTTTTGCTTCGAAACAAAGTAGACTATTTTTTATCAATCGGTAAATTCTTTAATTTATCAGAAGATAAAATAGTCTACTTTGTTTCGAAGCAAAAAATTGAATGAGTTTAATTAATTTGTTTCATAAAACAACGAATCTTTCATGGCAATATCTGGCAATGAATACTCAGCCGACTTTTGAACTCCGTCATATTTAATATTAGCTTTCAACATCAACCAATCGGTTGAACAAGGATACTTATCTAAGCAGATTCACTTTTCATAATTATTTAATCGCCGCTGTATAAAAGTTAATGTACTCCCTTTCAAGATGATTGGTCGAATACGGATCATCTAAACCTAGTAGTTTATAAATTGTAATGGCACCAAAAAGGTTTTGCTGAAGTCTTTTTTGCATCTTTTCTTTAAAATTAGTAACAGCATCAACAAAAACTGCTCCATTTGAGCTGTTGACTTCTTGGATTTTGAACTTTCATCATGAAGTTTAGTACTATAATGACTAGAAATCGCTGGGGCGCCTGTACTTCCAATATAAATATCCGATGAACAATACGAACAGAATGCGAAAGAATCTCCCTTTCTACTCTTTTTAATACCATCCAAATCTTAAGAATATTCTTCTCGATAAAAATTCTTCCTCGTTGTAGCCATTATACAATTTAACAGTAATTTAATTAACTTTGAAAATAAAAATATTCAAATTAAATACAAAATTATTGAATTGAGTACAAAAACTCTGAAACAAACAATCATAGGTGTATAATATATAATAAGAAAATCTATTTATCTGAAAATGAAGCGATTGAATTGAAACTGACTGCAACATACTTTATTTTAAGTTTCAACTTCTTTTGTGGGGAATTTATTCTATGTTTTCCTGAGACACTTTTAATGAATCACTTTTTATTTAGTATAGTTATATTTCAATTAATACGTTATATTTCTCACAATTTTATTGCGAATTATAAACTAAAAAACAATATAAACCACATAGAACATTTCACAACGAAATTCCCAAGTGGCTTAGAAAAGTGGTTATCAACACATTCATTAGTCAAACACTTATTGTAATGTGAAAGTTGCGTAAAACCCTTATTGTAATGTGAGCCACTAATTATTCTCTGGTAAATATTAGACGAGATTTACGATACCTTTAAGGTTCACACAGTAAATGGTTTAACACGTCATTTATTTCTTGAGCTGCCTCATGAATTTATAGTCAATTCAAAATTGTCTAAAACCTTTCTCGAGCTTGAAAGCTTGATTATCTTAAAATTTTAAAAAAGTTCACGACAAATCAGGACGGGAATCCAAATTTCAAGACAAATTCAGGACGTTTTTTGGATTCAGGGCGAGCTTCTAAAAAATTAGGATAATCCTAATAAAATCAGGACATCTGGGCACCCTAATTGTAATCCTATCTATGACTTAAACAATGACCTTTTTTTTTTAAAAAAAAAAGATTTCTTTTTTTGACTTTAAAGGAAAATTTTTAACAAAAAAGCAGACTTGGCTGCCTAACTAAACAAACTATTTTTGCTTGAAAATACACTAGATAACTTTTATTGAACCGATTAAATACATGCTAACTGATTTACATTTTTTCTATGCGTTGACAGGAAAATTTCAAATTATTTTGAAATAAAAAAACTATTTTGAAGCAGTGTTTCGGATGGAAATTATCGATGTATCAGTTCAAGAGATAAGAGAATCAGAAAAAAATAATCATTAGTTCTTTAAAGATTATTTCTACTAAACATGGCAGTATGTTTAAAAAATTGAAAAAAAAGTTTAAAAAATTTAATTTAAAGTTTAAAAAATTAAAAATTTAGCATTAAGTTTAAAAAACTTAAGTTTTCTTTTTAATTGTTTCTTTTTTGATATCTTCTCATGATGAATTCAAGTATTTGTTGATGTCAAAGCACAAACAAATCCTAATTTCTTTTTCAATTAAGTGTTTAGAGTTTCTTGAGATTAATGATGGTGTATGCAGTTGTGGTATTTCAATACTTTATACTGCATTACTTGCCATATGTACAGTACCAAATACAATTAGTCTTTTTGAAATAATTGTTTTTGAAGATTATCAGCTCTTTTGAAAAGAGTTGATAACCTTCAAAATGCAGAAAAAATAGTGTAAAAAAGTTCCAAAAGTATTAAGGAAGCTGGCAACTTTCATAAATTATTATTTAAGAATATTGCTAAATTTAATTTAATAATAAAAAAATAAGAATTTATTAGTCTTAATGAGACTTTTGATATATTTTTTTAAATTTAGTTAATGTAGAAAAAACTAACTTGTAAAAAAAATATAAAGTTACTTCCAAAATAAATGTGGTTGTTATTATTATTATTTTTTTCATTCACTTTTTTTTTGTAATCAGATACTTTAAATAGAACAAAATATAAAAAATTTATGTTGCAAAAGTTTATAATAAAAATAAATCTTTTTAAGACAAGACAAATACCAATGGCCTACTAATGTGACGTCACATTCCGCATGAGCGGGCCTTCTATTTTAGAGGGTTTTGGGTTATATATACTCTCGTTATTCAAGTAATATACGTTAAAAAACATACAAATTATAAAACTTTAAAGTAATTTGTTCTTGCGTCTTATATAAGTAAAATAAGGTTTCCGAAACGAAGATAAGAACGTAATCACCGTCGTCTTCATTTGAACCACCTTCATTTGTATTTCCAAAGACTCTCTCACTTTTCTCTTAAAATAGTCTGCCTCTACTTTAACCGTGTTGTTTTCATTCCAGTTGTGGCAATTTCTGGAATGCCCGAATTTTTCCAATTTACCTCAAAAGTAACGGGTGAGGAGAAATTATTTACACAAAAACCAAAGCCTTGTATTTTTAAAGAAATAAAAGCAAAATATTTTCAAATATTTTTTTAAGTTAATACAATATTTGTTTTACCAAAATTATTTTTAAATAAACCGATAGCACTCACTTGTCGGCTATAAATCTCAATTTTGTCTTGATACCCTTCATGAGTGATTGTAAAAATGTTGATCAATTTTTTTCAAACACGCATTGATACGCCCAATCCTTTGCTGTGAACTTTTGGTCTCCTACACACTTTGGTCTACACTCACCATACACACTCTGAGCCAATACTCCCCAAAAGTCTTCGATTGGCCGGGCTTTGGGGACATTCATATCGATCGGCAAGAAAATGATATTTTCATCCATCCAGTAAATGGCCTCTTTAGACCTATGAACACTTGCTAAATCTTGCCAAAAAATGTAATTTAGGTCTTGATGATACTTATCGATGAATGGTATAAGTCGTTCCTCTAAGCATTCTTTGATATAGATACTTGATTTTATTGCAACCGATGTTGTTGACCGAAAGAGTGGTTTCGACATTCCGCGCTCAGATAGTGCTATCCAAACATAAATTTTTTTTGGAAATTTTTCTTTTTCTGCAAAACGAATATTATCCGGGACATTTGTCTTTGTCGTCCGTGTAATATCCGGCGTTTCCAGGCATTTCATTGCCGCCAAAACAAAAGTATTTTTCGTCGTCTAAAATTAAAACACTTGGTTCTTGATAGAGGTGATTTAAGGGGGCTCACCCCCCTCAAAAATATTTCGACAACTTTTATGTTTAAAGGATTTTTAGGGTATTCATTGGAAAGGATATCATAATAGTGTTTAAAAAAAAATGTTTTCATTTTTAAAAAAATGTCAGCTGTTGCCATGGTTACAAATTTAAAATTTGGAAAGCTAATTACCTTGGATTGGTACACTATTTTTCAATGAAACTTTCTTACATTATTTATTTACATTAGATGCATGCAATAAACCAAAAATAAGTGGAATATTATTTTAGGAAGAATTTCTGCTTGAGTTTTTGAAAACCTATCAATATTTTTCTATACTTCCAACATAAAATTGAACTTTAGACAAGTTAATCATAGACAATGTAAAATATTTAAATCAAACTTTTGGTTTATTGCATGAAGCAATTTATTATCTGTGTTGTGTGAAAATACCAGTTCAAATGCTATAATAGAACCAAAGTTATCACATTTCCAAGTTCTATTAAATCCGGAAAAAATGCAATCTTAGAAAATAAGCAAAACGTAAAACATTTTGTAAAAAGAGCTATAGTAAGATATTATTTTTTAAAGCCTTTCAACTCTAGGCATAATAAAATCAATTTAAAAGGTGTTTTGATAATAGAAATTTGTACAACATCTACATTATTTGTAATTTTATATAAAAAAAACTATATCACATGAAGAAGATTTTTTGTCAAAAAAAAACGATATATAACTAAAAATGAGAAAACAGAATATCCAGAATAAAAAAACTAAATAAAATCAAACATAAAAATTAACTTCAAAATAATACTGCTTTAAAGGTTTTTCCTTCATTTTGCTTTTTTTATTGTCTTTTTGTTTTTTTTGTCCTCTAATTTGACGACGACTGAGAACACTTTTTACTTCACTATGTTTTACTGAATTTTTAATCCTTTTGGTATTGATTTTATCACACCCAAGATTGGTATAAAATCCTGGAACCATATTTAGTCTTTCATACAAATTAATAACAGCTTTAGCTCCAATGTTAAAGTTAGATACAGCATCATAAATGCCCAAAGAAAGTTGTTGTAAACCAACAAATGTTGATTTGGGCAAACGTTCCTTAAACCATATTATTAAATAACTCATTTTGATTTTGTGTTTTTCCATGTAAGCACTTGTCAAGAATTACATGCTACTCATTTATAACTTTTCTTACTCATAATTTGTTGGCAAGCCTGGACCATGCCTAAACTTGTTAACTTTACTCGCACAGCGCTTTGATACCTGCATTAACTATTTTTTCCGGTCGGACAATTTACATGAAGATTGTTAATTTTATTAGATGCCATATGGCAAAAACCACTTATAATTCCTTTTTTCATGGCTTGTTTATCATTAACATGCAGCCTGATAGCCAAGCCATAGTTGCTCTGAAGCTTGTCAATAAGAGCATTTTTTAGTTTTCCTTTTCCACCTATTCCTTTTATACCTAAACACTTAGCTTTAAACATGAACTTTGCTTACATTGAGGACAACCAATTAAAATCAAGTTTGATAAATTAAACATATCCAAAATATAATTTCCAGTAATACCACCATTTAAAGGCTGAGAAATAGCATGGCTTGACAGCTTAGTAAACGAGCTTGTTTTTGGTAATGATGCTGAAGTACTTGGAATAAGATTTAATAGTTTAGATTGCATGGACACGAATTGTTTTTTTTTTTTGTGTATTTATTTCTTTTAAACTTTCTTTTCTTTTTTTTTAAACTTTCAAACTTGACTCTTTTAATTTTATCATTTGTTATTGTTTTTTTTATTTGCAACATAATTTTTTCCATTATCAACTTGGTAATCAAACTCTTCTTTTAAACTAATAATTATTTTTATACTTATCCACAATAAAAGTGCCAAGAAGTTATTTATAAATAAACAAAATAATCACTACATAATCTACAGAGCAAAATTTAATTTATAATAAAAAGTTAGACACACAATAATGTGTAGTGTAGCTATGTGGTTGGGTGATAATGTTTACTTTGTTTAATTTGTTTTAAAAGCTTTTCCAGACCTACATGGAAGCAGTTTGAAAAATTAATACTTCACAGACTCAGATTAATCATAAAAGATTAACTTTTAAGAAAAAGGTGTTGCAGATAAGTGGAAAAAATAAAATAAAATTGTTGCTATGAACGTTGCTAAGAAGATTATTTTTGACTATGATCAAATAACCAAGAAATAAACATACTTATGTGTCCTTAGACGCTGTCCATCATTGTATTTGGGTCAATTGTGTACAAGTTGTCTTTTGATCGACGTTGAGTTTACTTGCAAGTTTTTTTTTGACCTACACCTTTTCGATTGTTGGTCAACCTGCGAAGTTTTGCTTTTTTTTCTCGAGTCCACGATGGTGAGCGTTCAGAATTTTTTGTAACTTTTAAACACTGTCCTTTAAGGTGTCGATTAATATAATTATATGCTGCTTTGAGACAGATTCCTTCTTTAATAAAATGGTTAGCAGTTTCAGCTTTGGTAGCTTTTGGATTTTTTATAAAACAATTTTTGACATTATTTTGAAGAATTGCTCTTTCTTTCTCGTTTAACATTTTTTTTGAATAATTTTTTTTTTGAATAAAACTAGAATATTTAAAAAAACAAATTACATTCAAATGCTAAAATATAATATTATGGATTTCAAGCAAAACTAAGTTAACTTTTGTGCAACTAATTTCTCCTCACCCGTTTTGTCTTGACACCCATGTTTTTGTGTTGGCAAATGCATGTTGAAACCTTGAGTTTTGTTTCGCCTATATAGAGTTAATCATTTGAAAAACTTATCTTCTTTACTAAATTTCTCTCTTACAGTTTTTTCAAACAATTCTTTTTCCTTCCAGCTTCTAAATATGCTAGGAATTAAGTCCACAAATGTTTTTAAATTTATTTATTTCCGAAATTGAGATTTTTTCAACAGGATAAAGTGCTTTTGCTAAGCTTTTCAATTGTTCAACAGCAAGTTTTTTGGCTAAACGGCAAGTGCTTTGGTAGCAACCTTGACTTTGCTTCCATCCTTTACTCTTCCTAACTTGGTTCTTCCTCTATTTTCAGATGTTGATCCTGGAGTAATTGTAGTTTGAATAATTTTCACAAATATCAAAAAACTCAAAATGATTGGTTTCTGATAAGAATACAAACTTTGAATTTTGTGGAATCATACGGTTTACTCAGAATGTTTTCATCTCCTTTTTTAGGCTTTCTGATGCTTTTCTATATTTAGTTCAAATGGCATTATGAAAGTTTTCATTGTTTAAATCAAATGATTTTAAAAAGATAAATGTCACACTTCCTTCTTTAACATCAGTCATTCCTGATCCTTTTTAAAAAAATAATCTAACTAAGGCTCTATAATCTTTATTAGATTTTTTATAGTTTGTCATTTTGAAACAATTTGAGTATTTAACTTTTAAAATGTTTTTAAAACTGCTGCAGTAGAAAAAAAGTTAACATAATCTATTAATACGTTTATAAAATTCTCATTTGGTTAAAAAATATTTTTTTGTTCAAAAGTTATGATCTCGTAAAGTAGATAACCCCTAAAATAGAGGGGTTTTCAAACTCTCCTTGACCGCCATTTTTTAAAGATAAGAAATTTTTGAAGGCACAGTGGGTTCCAATTTTTCATAAAAGATAATATAGAATGGTTGATCTACTATAAAAAAAGAACGCAATAACTACAATAAACAGCTTTTCATCACCATTAGTGAGTTTAGTATTGGAGTAAACTTCATATGTTGCTATGTAGACACACCCTAATGTAAACACCTAAAAAGGCCGTTTAGGATGCTTCCAAATAAGTTTTGATTTTAAAATTTAAATATAATTTAAAGACGCAGTGATTTATGGTAACTGATTGCTATTTTCTTTTAAGAAAATTTAAGAATGCATTCGATTGGTTAATAATTTTTTTTATTTTTTATTTATATATCATGGTTACAATCTTTAAAATTAATAATTTACTAAATAAGTTATTATAAAATATTTACTTTATGTTTAATAAATGTCAAAGTATAATGCAAACGTTACTGTTTTCTTGATTACCAGAAGGTGCACTCCGACGCATATTAGCTAAATAAATAATCAAATACAGATATATAAAAAGTAAAGTTAATATTAAACTTTAAAAGAAATCATTCCTACCCTCGACATAGATATCTCTGTCAAATTGTGCACCTGTTACTCGGAAACTAAAAAATAGATTAGTGTAATTTAACGTTTATCTAGAAATATGTTTGTGATTACACGACAATACGAAGACAATGTTGTGTAATCTGTGATTACGCAACATTGTTTACCAAAAACATTACTTTAGCATACATATAAAACAGGCAACATAAAGGAAAATAAAAAAACGGTAATCGTTAAGTTAACGTTTTTGTCAAAAATAGCGTAAATTAGCGTTTTAAAATAACGTTATGTATACTTCGAATGGAAATCAACTTTTAAAAGTAAAGAAAGATGGATACTGTTATTTAGAAAAAAAAAATAACATCGTGCGATTTTTTAAAATATATAGAATCCATACATTTAAAAAAAAACTACACGAACAAAAATGTAAAAAGTTGAAAAATATTGAAGCTTTTGAACAGAGGTAGTTCTGTTATAAAAATTGACACTTTAGTATTTTTTTTACTAACTTAAGCAGCATGATACTAGATGACTACATAAAAACATGTTATCAGCCAATTTTTACATTATATATATTAGAGGTTTTCCAGTTTTTTTAAAACCCTGATGTTATTTTTTTGTCTTTCCTCTTGTAAAGCTTATTATAAGATAAAAGAAAACGCTCAACCATCTGATTTAAAAATCTTTGTGATTCGGTTCTTAAGCTTCATTCCCAACGTAGCAAGTTTTTAACGCTAACAAGCAGGTAACTACTACGTCTTAAAATTTCGAATATATGGCATTTCGAATCATGAATACAAGTTAACATACTCTTAGGTCCTTAATCACAGAGAGGAGGGTGGGGTGGGGGCGGGGAAGAGACGTTTAATAATTTTTGTAAATTTTTCCCACTCACTCCATGCTTATAAGGACCCTCCGGTTATTAATTTTTACTTGTTATCAACAAAAAAAAACAATATCACAAAATTAAAAAAAAAAATTAAAAAATGTATATCAGTCACTGGTAAGAATAAAAGCTTTCAGTTTAATCAGGTTTTAAAAATCTTCGACTTTTAAAAAATTTTCAATTTGTCACAATTTAGGCTTTAGTTTTACATATAATTTAGGCTTTTGCTTTATATTCGTTCACCATAGCACAGTGGGAATTCACTTTTACTGGACAAAATTTAAACTAAATTAATATTAGGGCTGTATTTACTAAAATAAGCATAAGTACTAATATGATGGCTGTCTTTTTATAAAAGTGTTATTTTTTTATTTTGTTGCTATGGATAACTTTGTTTTGCTTATCAACAACCTATTTTTGGTATTTGCAGATATTTTACAAGTGTTATATTCACTAAATTAGTACCAATATGAGATCGCGCTTCTTATAAAAGTGATTACTTTTATTTAGTTGCTATGAATATATATTGCTTAGTTACCAGAAAATTTCAACAAAGAGGGAAAATTGATTTTTGTATAAATATTATCGGATTTTCGACCCATTTGTTTTGAATAACTGCGGTATGCGGTAGTAGTGTAGTGGTAAAGTGCTCGCTTCATAAGCGAGAGGTTCCGAGTTCGATCCTCACCACGTCCCTGGTAGTACCGCGCTCAACTTGTTTCTTCGCGCAGCGGCCTTGTTCATCAAGGCTTGTGTTTCGGAGTTATAGAGTTGAGAGAGGGTTATAGCCACTTTTAAGTAGCCTTCTCATCTGTAGTGGCCTTCTCGGCCTTAAGGAGGTGAATAACAAAACAAACAAAAACAAAAAAACTATTATAAATATTTAGATAATTAATGTTTCAGCAATAATAAAAACTAAAAATAATGCAAGAAAACATTGTCAATTTTAAATTACATCGAAAAATTATAGAACAATAACAGGGGTATTCTAGATGAACTATCCGGCCGGATAGGAGTATTATTCGGTATCCGATATCTGGCATGATAATAACATTATCCTGTTTTTTATATACATGATACTTCATGTTCATGTTATTAGAAAATTGAAAGAAATCTAGAAACGTATTATTTTTAAATAATTTAATGTTAATTGTTTCTATTCAATATTGTCACTGTTGTTATTAAAACAATTATTATTATTTTGTCATAACAAAATATATATTTTAGGATTTGAATCACATTATCAGACCGGATATCCAGTCAGATAAATATCCGGGTATTCAATATCCGGTTGGATAATAAAAAAATGTTATCCGGGACACCCCTAAACAATAATATTGTTTGAAGATTGTTTAAGTAATTGTAAAACATATAAAGGATGTTGATTTACGCAGTGATGAGATAACAAGATCACTAGAAACTAAGAGTTTATTAATTAGATCAGTATTTGTTGCTCATTTGAATTTTATTTGGCTGAAAATTTTGCGATAAGATTTGAAGTCTTTATTTCTAGCCTCTTGAGCTTCCTTTGACATAAGTCTATGGGTAATGTAAGGCTTTGAATTATGCCATGTATTATGTCCATGTTAAATTATGTCAATGTTGCCATGTTGTCCAAATATGCCATGTATTATGTCCATGTTGAATTATGTCTATGTTGAATTATGTTCATGTTGAATTATGTCCAAGTTGAATTATGCCATGCATCATACCATGCCATGTTGAATTATGTCCGTGCATCAATACTTTGTACACAGATTGAGCCATGAAATACCATGGATAAAGGGACACATAATCTAACAGTGTCAAAACAATAACCCTTGAATTTTAAGCAGTCTGTTTTATATCCTAAAGATAGTGTTACTAAGATAATCTAAAATCTGAATATAAAGTTTTAATCAATACCCAGAATTTAAGCTGTTTGTTCATATGTTGCAAAAACATACCTTGAAGTATTGCCATCGTTGATCCAGAACCGTCACTTTTGGGAAAATCAACAACAACTGCAATTTTGTTCATAAAATCAGTCTGAATCTTTTGTTTAGTTACCTTTTCTTTGCGTTCTTTACATATTGCAACCATTTTAAGTTCAATAATAAAATTCACTTCAATAGAAGACCCGCTAACATCTAATAAAATCTTATTAAAGCTTTCTATCTCACTTTTAATGTACTAATCTTCTTTGAGCACAGGTTCCTTCGATTCCGTTTTGTATGCAAATCTGAAGGGTCTACAAGAGGCTGTGGATAATGACTTTTGATTTCTCCAAATAGGCACCTTTTCATTGCTGTTGTTAAAACCAAATTTCAACATCGCATCCCTGACATCATAGTAAGTGGAGTAGATGTTATATTCTTTCTCCAAGGCTCAACTTCTAATCAATTAATAGAAAGCTTTTGTCAAACTGGCATCAATTATTAAGGTCAGTGCTTTGTCTGCTAAATATTTACTTGCTTTATCTGTATTTTAAATATTTAAATCACTCTTGGCAGTAACAACATTAGATTCATCTCCTAATTTCTTACTAGCAGCAAAAAATAATTCATTGGATGAATGAGATTCAAGCAAGCCAGATTTTTGTTTTATTTTAATTCATCTCCCCAAGGCCATGAAGGCCACTACAGTCAAGGAGGCTACTTTAGTTGTGGTTACAACCTCTCAACTCTATTACTCTAAAACAAGAACAAACACAAGGCCCCTGTGCAGAGAAACAAGTTGAGCGCGGTACTACCAGGGATGTGGTGAGATCGAACTTTGAAATTCGCGCTTGAGGCAAGCACTCAACCACTACACCACTTCCACATCACAGATACACACCATTTTTTAGTTTTATTAGAACTATCATCAAATGAAACTGGCTTTTGACCACAACTACATGTAATTGGTTTATTGTCTTTTTTTCTGACAATTAAATATTCATTAAGCGAATTCATAAACTTCTTTTCAAAATTTTTGACAGTATAGTTTTCAGATTTCCACATTTTTTTATATAAGTAAACAAATCGTTGAACAGCATGCTTAAAATCAACGCCTTCAAATTTAGCAATTTTTGGCTGAATAAATTTTTATATATCTTCAGAAGAATTAAATTATTTATTGATGCTCTGTAAAAAATTACCCCCCTCCCCCACACTCGTTTATTAAGACCCCCATTTATTAGATCTGGGCTAACATTTGCTCCCCCTCCTTCCTGTAATAAATACCCGAGAGTATATGCTGCATGCTTCCATGCAAAAGCCCTAGAGCAGTACTAAGTGAGTCTAATCAGTTGATGATAACAATCTTATGACAACCTCTTCTTAATGCTATTACTTATTTCTACAGGTTGTAGAAGCAGTACTAAGTGAGTCAACAATTCCACTTGTTTCTTCAGGTTGTAGAAGCAGTACTAAGTGAGTCAACAATTCTACTTACTTCTACAGGTTGTAGAAAAGTATAAGTGGGAAGTAAATGAACTTTCTTTTATTTAAATCTCAGAAAAAAATCTTTTTTAATTAAAAAATAACAGAACTACCTTTAATTCAAATCTCGGAATCTTTTTTTAACTATTAAATTATTTAACTATTAATCAATTTGTTTTATAACTGAATTTCTTCTTACCAGCCAAAAAAAGGCACACATTGATATTTAAAATAATACTGAAAATTACTTTAACCCTTCTAATTGTTGTTCGGTAAGTCTCCATACCAACAACATTTTTTTCAACAAGTTCTTTGAGTCTTTATCGATAATAATAATAATAGTAATAATAATGATAATAATAATAATAAATTAATAATATAATATTGATCTACGTCACTTTTAAGATTTACTGTCAAGTTATATCTTTTACAGACTAAAGTTAAATTAACTTCATTTATAGACTACTAATAAAGCCTTAAATAAATTGACTTTTTTAAACTTCTATTCTTTCATTTGTTCCAGAATATGACCTTACAATTTGTAAACAAACTTTTATGGTACCAATTTAAACACAATAGGGTACCAACTTCAGCACTATATATTTTATGGTATCAATTTAAACATTATGGTACCAACTTAAACTTAGTTTTATGGTACCAATTTATCAGCAAAAAATGTTTGTTAATTTAGAGTATTTGAAAATAGACCAGAGCACCGCTAAAAAAATTCCTTATTGGAGTGGAACTTGTTGAAGTGGAACTTTGCTTTCACAAACATCAGTAATGCTTTCACAGACATCAGTGCTTAGGTAATCTCTCCCACCTTTATGCTTTCCTAACTAATATAGTCAATTAAATTTTTTTTTCTTCTCATTATAAAAGTTTTAAAAGAGCTTCATTCAATAAAAGAAAAATATAAAAACCAAAGCTTCTTATTTTAAACAATAATTTAAAGTGCAGAAAAGCACTTAAGTAAGAAACAAAATGTGTTTCCTTAATAAAGTTGTTAATTAAAAAAGTTGTTAGTTAAATAAAAAAAGGACACCTTTCTAGTAAAAATTGCAAGCTAAATGGTGTATGTCAAGAATTGAGGTGAAGGATTTTAAATCAAAAGAAGGGAGTACTGTTTGAAAATTTTTGTTTGAGATATCAGCAATATCTTTTGAATTTTGAGTGGTTTCACCCTTTGCTCCTTTTAATGTTTTTACAAAATATTTGACTGCTTGTTGATTGTACATGTAGCTGTAGAGAAACGTTGGATTCTTGATGATTTTTTTTACCAAGTTAAACTTAAAGTTTTATCGCATTTTGTTAATCTTGTCTGTTACATTTATACAAATCATTTTGTATTTAGATTTAAACACCGGGTCTGATTTCTGAATTGATTTTGAGAGAGTTTAATGTCTTTTTATTTGGTGTGTAATGATTACATGCCACCTTGGTGTAAAAAGTCATTTCATTAAACATTTCTTGTGCATTTTTATTACTCAAAAATTGTATCCAGTCAACATTTGAAATTAGATCAGATATGAGTTCGAAATTGGAATTAGCAAACATAACTTTGCTTGCTTTTATTGTTGTGGATTGCTTTATCAGATAAGATGAAACTGAAACATTATTAGATAGCCTCTGTTTATGCTTCCAAAAACAAATTTTGAATCTATTTTATTAACACTTGCTGATTGAGTTGTTAAGACCAAATCTAAGGTATTCACAAGTTGTTCACTTGACAGCTCGAAAGTTGGTATGTTAATATGCTGATAAAGAAAATCATCATTAAAAGTAACTGTAAATTTATATTTAACTCCATTCTCATTTGAAATTGCATCAACACAGCCATTTCACCACCTAATTGATGAGAAATTGAAGTCGACCATGTTATTTTTGTCTATATATTTGCGTGCCAGGCCAAATTTCTACATCAAATTCTGCCATATCTAAAAAATAATTTGGCCTGTAGATACATCCAAGTAAATACTTGTCATTATCAAAATAAACAACTACCCACACTTGTTCTAGTTTACAGGGATTTAGAATAGTATCATTTAGTTCATAGGAGTCTAATGAATTGTCTATATATAAACAAACATTACTGCCTTTTCATTGAACTGATATGTCTTTTCTATAAAGATGATAACCTTCAATGTGTTTAACAACTAAATCATTTTTAAACCATATCTCAGTCATAGAAGTTACGATTGGTTTGTATTGTTCAATTACCACTTTGAACTGTTTTAATATATCTTTTACAAATATTAGTAGTTTGCGAAGCAATCTTCCATCAGTTGAATCTTGCAAATTTTGCCAGACTTGCTTGCTCTTAGTTAAACTAATTTAAATTCTGCTGATTCTTTTTCTAATTTCAGTGTTGATGGGTTCTATCCTTTGATTTGCTAAGACTCTAATAGTCGCATGCTGGGCTTGTGGGTATACATACATATATACATGTCATGAAATCAGGTTCAAATCCTTTGACCATTCTTTTATGTGCTTTTGCTTAGCACCTCTTCACTCTGTCACCTTTCCCGTTGTTCTTTATCATTCTACTTTTGCTCTCTTTTAGATGTAATTTCTGATTAAATTGAACATGTCCTCTATTTTTACCCCTCTGCCAATAATGTTGTCATAGGTTACTTTAATGCTCATCACACTGAATGGCTTGGCTCTAATGCTACTGACCCTGCTGGCGCTAAAGCCTATAACTTCTGCATTTCTCAATCCTTACTCAGATAGTTATCTTTGTGACTTGTTTTTTTAACAACCCTAATTATTTACCTTCATTCCTTAATATATGTCTGGTCTCTGATCCTAGCTTGAGTTCAGTTTCTCCTTTTTCTCCTTAAGGTAGTTCTGACCATGCAATGACCTCTTTAAATTTTTTTGTCTAGTACTTCCTTTTTGGACTCACCTTATCATTGCACTACTTACTACTACCCTAAAGCTGACAGGGATTTTGTTGTGATTTTCATGGTAGTGGTCCTTGGGCTGATGTCTTTTCCCACTCAGCTGAAAAATGCGTATCCGATATAACCTCCTGGATTCAGGCAGCCGATTTTGACTTCAAACAGGCAGCCAATTTCAAATCTGATCTCACTTCTGTAAAAAATTGGGGCTCCCAGTGGCTTGTAAATTTTAACCAAAACTAAAATCAGTTATTTACTGCAAACAACTATCACAGAACTGTCATCATTTCTATATCAATAAATGACAACCCTCTGACTGAGTGCTCCTTTACTGCTTCATGGATTATCCTTTACTACTGGCCTTTCATGGAAACCATATATACAATTGATTGCTAAATTCGTACTTCCTAAAGTTGCTTCTCTTTATCTTGCTTGCCGCTTTCTCTCTCCTGATTACATTCTCTACCTTTACAAATCTCTTATTCGTCCCTGTATGGAATACTGTTGTCATATTTGGGCTGGTTTCTCTTCTAGACAAGGTCCAAAAACGCATTGTAAACGTAATTGGACCCTCTCTACTTGCATATCATGGTCACTGCTCAAAGGAGCTATTACCTTTAGTTCCATCACCTAAAACTCACTCTCGCTTGACTCATCATTCAGTAAAGTCTCATTCTTTTACTGTCTCTGTCCCTGTATGCTCTCAAAACTTTAATTTTTTCAACGCACTTGAACCCTTTGGAACTCTCTCCCATTTTTATGCTTTCCTGACAACCTTCAATTTTTCAAGTCTTCTGTCAACCATTTTCTTGCTCTATTCTTTTTTTCTAGTAACTCCCAACTTAATAGTGGTCACTTGCAGCCTTGTTGGGAGTGAATTAGAATTTAAAAAAAGAAAAGAAAAGAAAGATGCAATTTTGTTATATTTAAATTTTCAGTCAATCATTTCCTTGCTCTTTAAATACCCTTTTATTTCCTAGTAACTTATATTAGCTAGCATATTCCAACCCTAAATGGTTGCCTGCAACCTGTTTGAAGCAAATTTGTTTTTCAAGAGAAAATATAAACAAAATTTTTCCTTGTGATTTTCAAGTAGCTTTTTCTCCAATCCATTTTTAAATCTGTTTTATCTCAGATAGAAAAAAATAAATTTAGAGTATCATAGTTCTCTAGTCTTTATAATTTCATATCTATGACAACTACATAATAATATTAGTTGTCAAGAATATTTATACCTTTATCTACAGTAGAAGACTTGCTACATTTTCCAAATGTAGCAAGTCTTCTACTGTAGTAGTCTTATCACAAATGTGTTTGAAATTTATAAAGTATTCAATAAAGTATTAATCCTAATGTCATCCAAACACTGGGGTTAGAAATTTTACCATTAAAATTAAATAAAAAATATCTTGTTTCATTTAGTTTTATTATATTCTCTGAATCAATCGTATATTTTTAGATATACCCAAATAAAATGTGAGTTAGGAGTAAGATAAGACATATATAGCAAGAAAATCCTTTTATAGAGTTTTTACTAAAAAACAAAGTTTAGTTAAAAATCACTTACTTATCTTTAAATGGTTCAATTGTTGTTTCAAATATTGCATAAACAGGTCTATAAAATTAAAAAAAATAAACTGATATTAAAAGCTAAAGTTAAAAAATTAATTAATCACAAAAAATAAGATAAAAAAGATGAAAAAGTATATACTTGTTATATAAGCATATATATACTAAGTATATGTATGTATATAAATAAATATATATACATACATATACATATATATATATATATATATATATATATATATATATATATATATATATATATACATATACATATACATATACATATATATATACATATATATATATATATATATATATATATATATATATATATATATATATATATATATATATATATATATATGTAAGTATACACACACACACACATATATATAAATTTTATTTTGCAACTAAAAATTCTAATTCTATACAAATTCTAAAACAATTCTAACCATAATTATTTCTTTTATATTTTCCTCAAAAATCCATTAATAATTGCAAAAAAGTATTATCTGACACTAAGGTCCATTAATCTCAGAATACTAAATTTCATACATGGGTATACATGGGTATGATCTTATTACCTCTCCTAAGGATAAAACAGAGCATAGAATTTTTTATCAACAAAGAACTTTTCTTCTCATTCATCTGTTAAATCTAATAACAACACTCATTTTGCCATCTTAAAGAAAAACAGGTTAATTCACTGTTAGACATCCAAATCAATCCTGCTTCCATTGCTAAAGTTATTTCATACTTAAAATCCTTTACAGCTTGTTGTCCAAACAATATTTCTGTCACAATCTTACTAATGTGCTCTCCAGAACAATATTTCTGTCACAATCTTACTAATGTGCAGAACTTTTATTAATCTCTAAACTATTTAACAAGAACCAAACAATTGCTTAACCAAACCTTGTTTCCTACCTTGCTTAACCAAACCTTGTTTCCTACCTTGCTTAACCAAACTTTGTTTCCTACCTGCTGAAAAATGACACCTGAGTCTAACAACTTTGTGACAATCAGAACTTGAATGTTTTACTGCTGGCTTGTTAACTGTAATAACAGAAAAGTTTGGAACCAGCAAGACAAGAACAGAAAATTTTTACATTAGATGGAACTAGTGAGACAATAACTACTGCTCTTGAGATAACAAAATCTTTCAATAAAATCTGACATGTTGGTTTTCTCTATAAACTCTCATCATATATCTAGAAAAACTTTGAAAGTAAAATAGTTCCTTTCCAACACACTATGTTAACACACTATTACATTTTTCTTTGATGGAGAATACCTTTATTTCCATTAACTTCTGAAGTAAGTTATAATTATACAACATGACAGCCAATAATTGATGGATGTGTTTAAAAACAAATATGTGCAAATTAAATGTTTATAGATTATGATAATTATTATAATAATTGAATTATTAAAGTGTTGAATCAAAACTATTCAACACTTAATCAAGGTCTTTAACTAAACGCTCTTTAAGAAACAATTTTCTTTTTTTTAGAACAGATTCAGGATCAAATTAAAAATAGATTAAGAATAACTAAAAAGGTTTTAAAAGATATTTCTTTCAAGCTGCTTTCCAAACAGTATATTAAAGACTAGTTTCCAATTATTTTATAGAGAGTTAAACTATGGCAATTTTCTAGAGAGTCGAACGACAGCAAAACTTTTAGAGAGTCAAACCACAACAAAACTTGTGTTCCATCTACAGCATAAAACACAAACAACTATAAAATTGAAAAATGAATTTTTAGTAGAAAAGAATTATTTTTTAGTATTGTTCTGAATATGTATATGCAATGCAAATGCAGAACCAAAATCAATAAAAAGCCAAAATTATTTATGGAATGCTAGGCAATTTAACTTTAAATTAAACTTAAATGTTAGATTTAACTTTTGTAAATGTATGACAACAAACATTATTTATAAAATAAAATAAAAAGTTAACTCAATAAAACTTGTAATAAATAAGTTAGCTGAAATTGAAAACATAATAAATACTTCTATATATTTATTATTTGGGTTCTTCTAATAAATATTTATTACTTGGGTTCTTCTAGTAAAGCTAATTTAAAGTTAACTGCTTTCAAATGAACTAAAAAAAACATTCAAGGTACAAAACAGAACTTTGTACATTCATTCAATTCTAAGTACATAATAAAACAGTTAGATAATTTTAAAATTGAAGAAAAAATTACAGTTAATTCCCAATAACTCAAGCCTCCAAGGGACCTGGGACCAAGGAAAATGGTTTGATTTTCGCATTAAATCAAACTTTAGCTAATATTAGATATTAGTTAGAGTTAAAGCAATTTTTCTTTGTTCAATGCTAAAGTATATACATTAAATTTACACCATTAAACTAATGTTTCAATAATATATATATGGATATAAAACCACTCCCTTTGTTGTCATTGTTGCATAGTATAATTTTTGCACTTAATTATTACAAATAGCATTTTATTTGTTATTACACAACAGTGTTTGTGATTACGCATGGTGTGTTCGGAATTACCCCACATATGTAGGGTAATTTCGAATACCAATGGTTTTATATTTGCCCTAAATTTTTAATTTATAACAAGATTTAAAAAATTGCTTTTGAGGGTTTGTGACTGAATAGTTAGACGAATTGATAATCAATAATTATAACTGGTGTCTTTAAAATTGCATTCCCGCTTAGCTGTTCACCAATACCTCACTCTCCCTTAGACTACAGTTATTTACGTTTTATATGGAATGACTTTTTTTTAAAAAAATTTTAATTATGTCAATATCTTTAATTTAAATACAAAAAGTTTGAGTTTTCCAAAAAAGTTTGCTGAAAAGGGACAAAAAAAATGGTTCAACTTAACAAAGTTCGAGTTATCAGAAGTTTAACTTTATCAGAGAATTACAATAGTAATCAATTTAATGATTTCAAAGAAACCAAATGAAACATTTTGAGATTATAAAAAATTGAGTTAACTGGTGTAGCATTTACCAAGAATTGACTGTATTATTAAAAAATTTTATAAATTATAAAACCTAGACTTACTTGTGATCAGATACTTTAATTAGGCTGCACGAATTATAAACTATTGATACTAATTCACCAGGTGGTTTTGATTTATAAACAATACGATCCTGATAAATGAAAATTCTCTTTAAAAATGATGAACTTTTGAGTAACTTGAGTAGTTCAACAGAAATTTGATCCAAAAATATTTAAAAATATTTTATACAAAATTAAAAAAAAAAACACTTACAGTCCAAGAAGGAACTCTTTTTTTAGAAGAAGTATCATAGTTATCTGTGTTGTCATCAAACTTATATGTTGGCATAAAATTTATGGGTGCTTCTATAAAATCCTGAAATATTTGACCTTTTTTACAAAGATTTAAGAGCTGATCATGCTTAAGAAGTTCACTAATCAATAAAGATTGGTCGCCAGCATAAAGATTAAATATCTCATCAACAACTTTTCTTGTTTTTGTTATGCGAAAGTTAAAATCTCCAAACCAAAAAACTCTATCAAAATGATCTGTGAAGTTTTCTGAAAATAAAGAAAAAATAAAGAAAATCTATTCTTTGAAAAACAACTTTCAGTTTTAATTAAAACAATTAAAAAAACAAACAAATAGGAAAAACTGAAATTGTTTACTTGTGTTAACACTTGTGTCTGCATTATTCCATGGTAATTGAATACTTGAACAAATTTTTTTGTAATCATTAATACGCTCTGTTAATTTTTCAGTGTCCGCTAAACAAATTTTATGAAAAATTATTCTGATACATTACAACAAGTAATTAATGTAAGATGTCACGCAGAAGAAACATGTATTAGGAAGAACTTTGAACTCACATGCAAAATGAGATGTTATAAAAAGTAAGGATGTTCCAAAAATATTAAAACTCATTGCTATGGCACCCTAAAAAAAAAAAAATAAAATAAACATAATATATAATAAAATATAATAATAAATTTTAAAATTTTAAAAATAATAAAAATAAAATAATAAATTTTGTACCCATTATCTAACTTATGTCATTTTATCCTTGACAAAAAATTTTGCATTTTTGACTTTAGATATTAGAAAGTATTTTTATTTATTAATTATTAATTTTATTAGCAGCAAACTACTCAAGATCACATTACACATTTAATACCCAAGTGATTCATTAATTATATTTAATTATCATTGTATTTATACGATATAAATACAATAATATAATATAATATATAGTAATATTTATATAAACCTCTATATGTAGTCACATGTAATTATCTACAACATTAAAATTAATTTTCAAGAAAAATCTAAATTTATATTTATACAGCTATTATTATTGTAATACTTATTTGATTGTTGACCATTCTGAAATTATTTTCATAAAAAATTTTTGGATCATTAGTTTGAATAAACTAATGTATAATTGTATATATAACTAAATAGAAAATAATTCAACCATATAAGAAAATCAACTTATAAATATATTTATTAAAAATGAAAAACAAAAAAAATATAATTGTTCCAAACTGAATGCAATATGGCAATAGTTATATTTTTTGTTAAAATAACATATTTATTTTGAAATGAAAAGTTAAAAAAAATATTACTACTATTATTAAAAATAAATTTTTTTTAAAAGAAAGCAAAACCTTATCAAAAACTATCTGAAGAAAAAAAAGTGATATAATGATTTCCATATCATCATCATATAAAAAAAAACTTTAATATTTAAAATGTTATAAAATATTTGTAGAATAAAAAATTTAAATATAAAAAAATAATATATTTACAATAAAAATTGCTGAAGAAAAATAATGCAAATAAAACTTTAGAAAAAATAAACTTGATAATATTTCCATAACATCTTTGTCATTGTTTGAATCACTATCACTTTGTCATCGCCTTTTATTAAATTTCCTTTAAAAAAACAAATCACTCCTTATTTAAAAACTTGATTCGATATTTTACCAATCGCAACAACAGCTATTATGTTGTTATAAGTGTTGTGTGTAGATGTGATATATGTTAAGCAATGTTAGATAAGAATTTGCTAGTAACAATAATAGATAAACAATGATAGATAATAAAGTGGTAGAACGCTTTCCTCATAAAAGAGAAGTTCAGAGTTTGAATCCCACGCATCCCTGGTAGTACCACGCTGAACTTAAATTTCACATGAATTTGACCATTAACAACACATGTTACTAACAGAAAGGTACACCTCTCTGTAAGTAACATGTTTCTACTGTGCACACTGCCTTCTTTATTAAGTTTTGTACTTCTGAGCTTTAGAATTGTATGATATATGTATATTTTTTTTTTTTCACTTTGAGTAGGCTCACTAACTATAGATAAAATGCAACATAAAAATAGATGTACAAATATTTTATTTGATATTTAAAATTTAAAATCATTGTTTTAATATTGGTCATTAATTAATGTAAAAAATCATTACAACATTTAAAAAAATATATTATGAGTTAAATATGTGAGCTCAATTTTAAACCAAGTTAAATAAAGCTCTCAATTTAAACCAACATAATTTAAAAACTTATGGCAAATACTTTGGCACATAATAATCAGCTCTCGGAATTAGAAAAATGAGGTAGGCCGAAATAAAATAGGCAATATTTTGCCGACCTTAATCTGTTAGAGGTTGGCATCAAGTTGAAAAAAAAATTTGATACAAAAACCATAACCATTAAACGTAGTAATGAGGTCGGCTCTAATTCCAAGGATTGTATACTATTTTATGCATAAAAAAAGAGAACTATTTTAACAATATACAAGAATATACAATTAAAATTAAATTCAGCACACTAACAGATTCTGTAAGTTTGAGAATTAAAAAATATTTTTCATACTTTTGTTTTAATCTTGTGTGCTACTCTTGTAGCAACTGTATCTTGATTGACAGCTAAAAATAAATAAAAGTTATTTTATACATAGTAATATAAATTTTTTACAGTTAATTACCATAATTCTTTTTGTTCAGAAAATAAAAATAAAGGATAACCAAAAGAATTGAAATGTAATGAAAAAATAATGCTTAACTATTTAATTTTAAACACAAAAACATACAGAAAATTCAAACTGAATTATTAAAGTAAAAGATTTTAAATTGAAAAATATTCATTATATTTTGGTAAAAAAGTTATACAAATGCTGTAAGCATTATGGTTTCAACGATTAAGGGTAATCTATCAAATGTTGTTTTTTAATGATCAAGGGTAATGTATCGAATGTTGCTTTTTAAAAATAGTATTTAAGATTATGAAAAACTTTCATTTATCTTAACTTTCAAATTTTAAAAATTTTCAGTTCAAATTTTCATTTTAAAATTTTTCAATAAAAATATTCAGATTTTCAATAAAAATATTCAGATTTCAATAATCTTTCGATTTCAATAATCTTTCGATTTCAATAATCTTTCGATTTCAATAAACTTCATATTTTCAGATTTCAATAATTTGCAAATAAATGGAAAAATATTATAATAAAAACATTTATATAACTCTACTAAATAAACAAAGATTGATAAATATCAATTAATATGGCTTTGTTCAAGAAAAGTCACGCCTCAAATCATCTTAGTGCTATGATGTATGGCAGTAAAACATAGCAATTAGGATTGATGATGCATTTTAAAAGAACGGTAAAGATGATAGATAGGTGTATGTTGTGACTTTAAGAAATAGTTAAAAATAGTTCTTAGATAGAGATTCGGAATAATTTGAGGCATGTAGAGCATGAAAATTCAGATGATTGAGCATTAGCATGTAGAAAGAAAGTAGTTTCATGAGAAAAAGATAAAGGTAGGAAAACTTTAAGAAAGTGGAATAAAATTAAATGAAAAAATTTTGGCTAAGGAAAAAAGACCTTCAAGATCATGTATATTATAGAAACAGCATTATGAGAAATGTCCAACCCAATTAAGCACAGAAACAAGTACACTAAAACGATGATGATGATGATGATGATGATGATGATGATGATGATGATGATGATGATGATGATAATGATGATGATGATGATGATGATGATGATGATGATGATGATGATGATGATGATGATGATGATGATGATGATGATGATGATGATGATGATGATGATGATGATGATGATGATGATGATGAACAACGTATTAGTGCCAGACAAAATTGTGGTTATACACCATCTTGGGAAAAGATCGCAAAACATTTAATATTTTTATTTAAGTACTCTCTAAAATAAAACTTCATTAATGTCTACTAACACATCAGTAAACTTTTGAGTACTAATGTTTCTTTTTTCTGAGAAATTATTCATATTGATAAAAAAAATTAAAACTAACCAAAATTAAAAATCAAGTACAAACTTTATGAAGAGAACATCAACAAAGCTATAAATAAATATGTTTTAAGTATGTATAAATATGTTCCAAGCATAAATATATATGTTTATGGCAAAGATTGTATCAATAATAACTTTTTTGTTTTTCTTTTAATAATTGCCTATATTTTGGATGAGTCACCGGTTTCTCTGATTCATTTAAAATTTGAACATTTTCAGTTGTGTTTTTTTTTGTTGCTGTTTTTTATGGCATAAAACCTTAAAAGAAATCAAATGTAATGAAACTTGTGACTCATCCAAAATGTAGCCAGTTATTATATAACTTACACAAAATGTAGCCAGTTATTATATAACATACAAAAGAGGTATACAGTTATCAAAAACATACACAAATTTTTACTGTTGATAGTAAAATTATGGATACCTCATTAACAGTTTACTAAAAGGTGTTAAAAACAAAGACTTGTGTAAAAAACTGACATCAAAAATCTGACCACCAAAATACCCCACAATATATGCTTTTTTACATGTAGTTGTGATACTAACTAAAAACTAAATTTGGAATTTGAATTTTCCATGTGGAAAACTGTCTATGTACAAAACTTCAGGTTGATACTTCATTCTGCTTATTAAATATTTCTATTTAACAACAAAAAATTATAATGTAAATAATGGTGAGTCAGAATAAATTTCAAAATTTAAACCTGAATATCTTTTTAGGTCTTAAAGTCTATGTTGAATACTAAAACTTTCAAATTTTTTTAATACTCATAAGCCTTATAAACTAAAAAATTAGCAAAATCCAAAACATAGGGTGACATGCACACTGCTGATTTTACATGGAATTCGAAAATGTTAATATATCAAACAATATAATAAAAGATCTTGTCCTTTTATTAAACCTTGGTTGTAGCAGTCAATATTATATTTTAATCCAATAAAAAACATTTTGTTTAGAATTAAAAAAATATTTATAAAATTTATTTGTTTGGATGTATGATGTATTCTCCAGACAAATAACAGTAAAAGAACAACTAAAAATTGAGTTAAAAAGTTTTTTTTAGCAAAAATGAAACTATAAAATAATATTTGAGTTGAGCATAAGTAGTATAATATCCTCAGTCAAAAAATAATTTTGAACTTTAACTTAGCTAAAAGTATTTTTAATATTAAAAATTTTTTAATTCTTATTTTCCATAGAAGGCTAGTTAAAAACAGGAATGTCCGGGAAAGATCTTGACGGAGGAGGGTTGGGTGACATATCTGTTTTTTGCTGATTAAGGCCTAAAAAAATTTTGCTTACTTAGGTAAAAAAATTTGACATTAGACCAACTGCTAACTAAAATTTGTGTAAATTTGCTGGCTAATATTTGAACAAAACTTTCCTAGAGACTAAATAGAGCTATTCCCCTAAAGACAACCCTATTACATCAGGGACAGCCCTGGTTAAAAAAATAAATTGTTGTCACCTGAACAAAACCAAACAAGTTCTCGGCGCACAAAGATTGACATTTGTAAAACTCCAAAATTGCTTGCTTGCATTAGAACATGTGATGGACCAAATGTTTCTTGAAGTCTAACTTGCCACTCTCTCCTGAAAATAGTTTTTGATCGTAAATATATATATATATATATATATATATATATATATATATATATATATATATATATATATATATATATATATATATATATATATATATATATATATATATATATATATATATATATATATATATATATATATATATATATATCAGGGTTCCCACTATTAAAACTGGGGCTAAAATTAAGGATTTTAAGGAGATTTAAGGAGATATTTTCCTAATATTTAAGGAGATTCATTCGTGAATGACAATTTTTTGAAGGTAAAAGTAAGGAGAATTAAGGAGAAAACAATTATATTAAAAACAGAATCTTTCTTTTTTCCATAAATTTTAAATACAGATAGATAAACTATTATAAATGAATATATATATATATATATATATATATATATATATATATATATATATATATATATATATATATATATATATATATGTGTGTGTGTGTATATATATATATTGGATATATATATATATATTTATATATATGTATATATATATATATATATATATATATATATATATATATATATATATATATATATATATATATATATATATATTATATATCATCGTGGTCAACATATAACTTCTTTTTTTTTTCCAACAAGTTTCTTTTTTTTAACATATAGCTTCTCTAGTAACTCTTGTTTTTTGCAAGTGGCTCTTTTTAATGCATTAGATTATGATATATCAGCTTTAATGTCATCTAAATGGAAAAGGAATCATTAAATAATGACATTACATTTAGTGATATAAACTGAAAAAAAATATTTATATTCAAGGAATAAACCTAAGGCTATTCTTTTTTCAGCACAGAATCCAGTTTCATCAGAAGACTTCTTTAAATTCTCAATTATAGATAATGTCTGTCAATTTTAAGTATTGACAATTTCAATATCTTCCATAACTTTTCCTTTTGCTTCCATTTTCAATGTTTTTTCTATAGACAGGGCTTTTGAACATTGTTCATCAAAATACTTCTTTCAGTGTATTCCCACAAAAAGTAGTCAAACCAATCCATATCTTTATCAAAAGGCAAAAATACTTTTGTTATCAACGACCACACTTTTACAGAACCTGGAATATTCTTTCTTAGCTAAATCACCAACAGAAGCTCTAATTTTCTTGAAAGTAACAAGCTTCATCAACAGTTTGTCAAAAAAATAATCACACTTTTCTGTGATATTCAACCATAAACGATGGAGAAATACACACCAGACAGCAAGCAACCAGTGAAGACAAAGGGCTTTTCCCAATAATATGAGTTCACATTGAGACACCAAAATTACATATTTCCTTTTTTGAACTTGTCCATTTGAACATCAGTAATCTTTGTCTTTCTCTTGAGTTGCTACAGATAATCCTTCAATGAAAAACTAATATTAATCTTGCTGGTTGAAAGCCAGTTTGTGTAATTAAACAAATCTATTTTTAACAAAGATGTTGTAGTTTTGTCATTTAAAAAAAACATCTAACCGAATGAACTTCGCATAAAAGTTGCGTAATAGTTCTTCAAGAGTCACCACCAGAAAAGGAGCCATTGGTTTATCAGTTTGAAAAGAAACTGGAAGAAAAAAAAAATGCAAGATTGAAAATAACCTTTTGTGATTTTTTCTCAAAATTTTAAAAATAATATGAAAAGAATATCTCAGAATATTTCTACAATTTTCTAATAAAACAAAATATATTACATAAAAAGCAATAAAATTGCGTCTGGATCAAATATCACCTACCAAGGAATGTATTTAGACTGCCATTAATTTCTTCAAAAAACTTCAACTTTAAAGGAACTAAAACTTTATTTGTTTGAGTACTTTGATGTTAAAAGTTGGTGTTTTGCCCTGATTTACCAAGTCCAGGTTGCTTACTTTTTGGTAAAGACTTCCAGTAGTCAACAAGACTACTTTTGACCAAACCTCTATTGCTTTCTTGGCAACACTTTGATTTTTAGCCCGTCGAGTGCCACAAAATATGTAAGGAAAATATGTTGCCTCAGCTATTCTTTCATAATCACTTGCTCTTGATGGACTTTGGTACATTGAAGACATTTAGTACATTGAAGACATTAACTTCTTTAAGTTCCAATCTGTAGCTTTAGCACCAGTTTATAAGGATCCATTGATAATATGTAAACCACAGGCAATATCAATGAGTGTATTTAATTCATTGTTATGAAATTCTTTGTTGAGCATTTCCAAAAACAGTTTATTTACATTAGAGATATCCATAGAAACCTGAAGCATTTTTTCAGCATTCAAACCAGTCATGTGGGATGTAAACATATTTAGAATATCTGGGGCTACAGCTTTTCCCATGAACTCTGAACTATAATATCTTGTACAAACAGTATTCCTCTCTTCATTCCAATAGCGCACATGTAAGCCCATTTGACCTTTCTTTATAACTTTATTGTAAGACTTATCAAAAAGACATACAAAGTTATCCTGCAGGGTAAGATCTTTTATCAGAATTTTTTTTAAATAAGGGGCAAGACCATGAGTTACAATATAGCCAGATTTTGTTCGACCACATAAAAAGTCGCTATTTTGCTATCTGGAAACATCAAAGCAAATTGTTTAGACTTATTCTCACTTGATCTAAAAGAGTATTTGCTTTGAACAATATTTAAATACCAAATTAATTCTGCTTTCAAAACTGCTTCCTTCTGAAGCATATCTGAAATGATACATTCCTTTGATAGGCTTTTGTGGTACTGATTGCAAAGTTTCTTTGAACACAACAACATAACCCTCTTTAGGCAATCGCTTTACATCATATTATTTCATACAATTACACATTTGAATATATGATTTTTTTGAACTTATTAGGAATATTAAACACTTTATTCAAGATCTAGGTGTGTAGCAAAGTCTAAAATTATAGTATAGAAATTTCCTAGAGTTACTAATATGGTTTTTTAAAATTCTTAATAAGTTTTGCACTCCGTAAGTGTAACCATAAAAAATATTTTTCTCTGCTGAAACAGATTTTTTGCACAATTTGATAAATCAAGTTTTTCCATCAATACATTTATACATCTAAGGTACTTAAGTGATTATTTAATATTTAGCTTTATTTAATTAAAGTTATAGTTAAAAAAACGAATTTGCACGATTCAAATTTTAAAAAAGCACGAAAAAATTTTGATTATTGCAAAATAATTTATATTGGGCATTGGTAAAATCCGGAATGCAGAGATGCGGAAACTTTTAATGGGTAAAATGGGTAAAAGAGCCTTTATATATATATATATATACATGTATATATATATATATATATATATATATATATATATATATATATATATATATATATATATATATATATATATATATAGCTTTAATTAAAAAAGAGGGTCAATAAATACTTATCCCTTATAGCACGGTGTTCACTTGTTAAAAAAACAAAATAAAATTATTTAAAGAAAGTGAAAGTTAAATACAAAAAGCCAAAAACATACATTAAAAAACTTACTCTAATACTCAGAGGGTTGATATATGATATATGTGTGTGTGTATATACACATATATATGTATATATATATATATATATATATATATATATATATATATATATATATATAAATATATGTATAGAACCCTTATATGTTGTCCGAAAGTTTTTTCCATATTTTGTTGACAAAAAATAAAAATTAAAATGCAAGACCAGAATTTTTTTTTTATTAATGATAGACTGCCTGCCCCAACCAAACCCTCAGTCGATGAAGCAGCACTCCCTTGCGGGTCAGGCTATTTGTCAGTCGATGTAGCAGCACTCCCTTGCGAGTCAGGCTATTTGTCAGTCGATGTAGCAGCACTCCCTTGCGAGTCAGGCTATTTGTCAGTCGATGTAGCAGCACTCCCTTGCGAGTCAGGCTATAAGATAGTCGATGTAGCAACACTCCGCGCATGATTTACAGTAAAAAAATAAAAATAAAAACAATTTATTAAAAAAAATAAAAACATTTTATAAAAAAAATAAAAAGAAAAACATTGCTTATATTGTTAAAAACATTCAGAATGTTTTAAAAACATTCAGAATGTTTTAAAAACATTCAGAATCTTTTTAAAAACATTCTGGTCAATTAAATTTGCGTTTTTGTGGTTTTTTTAAAAAACGATTAATTGGTAATTAAATTAATGGTTTTGACTTTCATCCAACACGCAAATGTTGGATGAAAGTCAAAAGTAATTAAAAGTGACATATGTTGGCGTAAGAATCACTTTTTTCCTTCCGTGCTTCCCAAACGCAACAAACTATATATATCTATATATATATCTATATATATATATATATATATATATATATATATATATATATATATATATATATATATATATATATATATATATATATATATATATATATATATATATGTATATATATATATATATATATATATATATATATATATATAAAACAAAAGTATAGGATTTTAACTCATCAAAGATGTAACTATGCTTCTCTATAGATAAGTATAACCCATTTGCTTTAATAAAATTTCCTAGATTATAAAAAAAAAAAGAAAGTAAGGAGAAATTAAGGAGAGCAGTCAAATTTTAACTTTTTTTAAGGTTATTTAAGGACTTTTAAGGAGTTTTTTTTTTTTTTAAGGATATTTAAGGTTTTTAAGGAGGAGTGGGAACCCTGTATATATATATATATATATATATATATATATATATATATATATATATATATATATATATATATATATATATATATATATATATATATAGTGATTCAAAAAACAACTTTTTTTGAAAATGTCTGCTGGCACCCCCTAGGTGTATTCTATTTAATAAAATAATACTGGGTTTGAAAAATTTTTGAACAAAAAATATATTTAAGGGCTGCTACAGATCCTTGAACATTAAATAGGTCCCTAATATTATCAAAATAATTTATGTTAGGGACCAAAGTATGTCAAAAGTATTCATGTTGGGTCTCAAATGAAGTGAAATTATATAACTTTTCTATTTTACCATTAGTTATTCTAATAGAATCCATTAAAAAGGAGTAAAAAATATATTTGTACAAAAAGTAAAAACTAAATAGGTAAAAGTTGTTCAACACTCCAATTTAAGACACTCAGATAAAAAAAACTACCTGGCAGCATCTACATGATATAATTATCGGACATCTTTTTGATATAGACAAACCAATTTATTAAATAGTTGCAATTACAATGTAATTTTACAAACTTTAGTTACACCTATATAAAATCCTAAATCTGCTGCTGAATTTAAGATCGAAATAGTGAGTTGTCAATAAAGTTATACATATTCTTTTTTGATTTAAAAACTTAACAAAAAATGTGGCAGACAAAAAAACTTGTAAACATATTATACAAACCATTCTTGCATTAAAATCTCTAATAAATATATTATATATATATATCCACATTTTTAAATCCATGAAATTACTATATTAAAATGCAGATGACTACATTATTAAGGTGACCATGACTTATTGGAATCGATGATATTTCTTATTAAACATTCCAAGAAAATAATTTTGCAGAAATTTTTTACCCTTAAAGAAAACAAAAACCAAAAAAAATCTCAAATTTTACTAAAAGATCTTTTTCCTAAAGATTTGACATTCATTGTTTGTAAAATTAAATGTACAGGATGTAATTCCTGTTATAGATTGCTGTTGGCATTATTGCTCGCTAAAGACAGGGACGAACCCAGACCTGTTTTAATACCGCTGGAGCAGTATGGGTGCCCAAAATTTATTTTTATTTTTTCAACTTTTCTTTTACTTTTTTATTAAAATTAAAAAGAAACTTTTAGTTTAAATGCACTAAACATAACTGATGATTAGCACTAACTAACTTTACCACTTTCCTAATTGAAACCACATTGTCTAACAAAATACCAAATGCTTTAAGTGTTTTTTCTAAAAGAACAATACATTTATTCATTGGCATTGATCCATGACCTCTAGCAAGAACTAGACTCCAAAATTTGTAAAATGCATTTATATTTACACTCATATAACAACATTTTTTTATAGAATTCCACTCATCTAATGTGATGCTAAATCATTCACCTTGATTAGCTTGCGCTTTAAGTTCGGATAAGTTAAGTTAAGATGATTTGGCATATTTTAGCTGCATATTCATTCGCAATTTTTCAAATCGAATTTGGAGACTTTGGAATATTAACATAACCCTCAGCACTTAACAGTATTCTTAAATCATAAGATGTACAAAGTTTAATAAATCAACCAGCAGTTGAAGTATTTTTATATTTTTGATGATTACTCAAATTGGTAGATATGTTTATGCTCATTGGTGTAGATGTAATTTTATTTGGTTCATCTAGGTTATTTTTTTTCAAAGGTTAATATGTGTTGTGTTCAGCGTGCATGCATAACACTCCTACTACCATCAGAAGCTTGAATCATTTTTGAACATTTCTTGCATAGACCTGCACTTCAATTTTGCACATGTATAAAATAATTCCATGTTGAATTTTTATCCATGACTGAAAAACATAAACACATAATATGTCATATCTCTTTCTTGAATTTTCTTGAATCTCTTTCATACTTTAAATGATTTAGCTTTTATAAGCGTTTGCACAAGAATTCCTTCCTGCAAATCGTACAAATAGAATTACTTTTGTATCAATCCTTAATAATGTCCAGAAGGAATTTAACTAATTGTAAATCATATTCAATTGGACTTGTACCAATCTTTAACAATGTACAGAAAATGATTTTTAAACCATTCGTTATATTTTACTTTCAGTTATAAAAAACCCATTTGTGAATATTATAAGTTTCTTAATAACAGATATAGGCCTTGGCAGGAGTAAATAAGTGCAAGAGTGGAGAAAAGCTCTCCTAAAGCAAACATGGCGATCCATGCAAGCTGCTCCTCTAAACAGCTTCTTACAAGAGCTTTTAGTTTTTGCACGAGATATCTGTTTATTCATTAATAAAATTGATTATTAAATACAAAATATAGTTTTATACTGGTTACAAACATATGTAATGTTAATGTTGCAAGAATATATACATAACAAGCATCATTTATTGCGGTTTAAAAAAATTTTTCAGACAAGTATTGTCTTTGGGTTTTCACACTAGCAATCCATTTATTTGTTAACTTATTTATTTATTAACTAAATAGTAACTTTACAAGTAATTTTACATGACAAAAAAGAATTGAATCAAACATTTATGTATATATATATATATATATATATATATATATATATATATATATATCTGTGTGTATTTATTTAATTTAATGTTACTTTGCCATTAGGACCAACTAACATGATACTGCACATAACTATCCTGGTCACAATACCTGTACAAAAAGTTTGAAAAATACATATAAATTTTATAAAATCTATATAGGATATAACATTTTTAAAAACAGTCACACCTTCAATATTGCTCTAAAATTCTTATCCTATAATCTATCATTTACTATCAATCATGACTTTGAAGCTACATGAAAAAGACTTCTAAAAGACAACTTCATGAAAAATCATAAAGAAAATAGCAGGTTTTAAACAGATCTTGAGAAGTCTATAAAAACTATGCTTTATGGAATGGCATATACTAAATAAAGTTTGCTGAAACACACGCAAAAAGCTGCTACATCTGTGATCAATAATCATGCAGGCATGGAAACATTTATTGATTTTGCTGGATTCAAGTCAAGCCTTGTTTTATCCTTCGGTTTTCTCATGTAGCTGCTACTTCTAGTTATAATTATTTCTATAGTTTTTGTAAAACTAACTTTCTTGAAAATATCTTTTTATCATTGCAAGTAACTGATGCAAAAAAATATTGATATTAAGGTTCATTATTTTGTCTAATACTTAAATTCATTATTCTCAGATTACTAAATTTTTTGTATTTTATTTCAGAAGTTAAAGACTAAAGACTTTTACAAATGGTTAACAGCATCATTAACAAAGACAAGTTTAACATCTATCTCTTATACATAAATTTGACCCCTCTAACTGTCACTCAATCAGCTCTATTTTCTATCTTTGTCATTAACTTATTGTGGCTGGTAACTTAAGCCTTGGTCAAATCATTAAATACAGAACCAACTAGTTTTTCATTGTTAACAAGTTTCTTTATCAAATCAGTAAAGAAAGTGTTTGCTTGTTTGAAGCTGTTTAGTAGCACAATTGCTTGTTAGAATTGCAATAAATTCCTGTTGATATATCATTTCTGATATATAAACAGGAACTATCTGACTACTTTTATTAATTTGAAAAAATACATTATAATCTTATAAAACTATAACTATTATTAACAATCCACATTATAAATCTTTATAGACAATAAAGATAAAGTTTATAATGTGGCTTGACAGACCAGCAATAATTATTTATTGCTGGTCTGTCAAGCCACATTATAAACTTATATGTTGTTATTTAAAACACTGGGAAATTCTGTGCTTTGTGGCCATGAAAGTATTAGATGTTTCTCAATAAATATCTGAGAACCTATGAATTGTTCTTAACTTAGACTAGTTGCTATGTTGTTGTTTTTTTTGAAGCAGCTACTGAATTGAAAAACTAATAATAGCTTTTTAGCAATTGATTGAAATGCCATTTTTATCAATTAAACTCTTACAAAAACATTTTTTTTAATTTCATTTTGATTAGAAGTGTTACTAGAAGTATTAAGTGTTACTAGATTTTATTTATAATAAAAACAATCTTATAATGATCATTTCACTTGTCAAATCTTGGGGTATATATTAGCCTTTAATACATTAGATTACACTATGTAACATAATTTTTATCCTTGAACTCAACATGTTATATTTCAATTGCAGACATGTAAAGACTGTGGAAAAATTACTTTGAGTAAACTTTGATTTTAAGACCAAAACAAAAACAAACAAAAAAACAACAATTGCATATTGAAAAGACCGTAAAAATCACAGAAAAAGATTCAGAAATAAGATTTTCTAGATTTACAGGTGTAATACAAATCTCTTTAACAATATAGCCCAAAAATAAAAATAAAATAAAAATAAAATATAAAAAGTCTTCCGCCACGCTCTCATTATGTCCTTGATAAGCTTGATGTCTTTTTTGGGAGCTTACTCAGAGAAGTAAGCTCCCATAAAGGACAGAGGCAGAGTCAGAGTTGCTGAGGAAAAAGAAACAAAGAAATTTTGAGAAACTCTTTTAAAGAAGGTGTTCATTAGATTTAAGAATTAAATTAGAAAAAATATTAATTTTGAGCATATAAATGCTTTTTGACAGTAGTTTATAGCTTAAGAAATGAAGATATTTTCACACCAAAGAAATAGTTTGTTTTATAGAATGTAAATGACACATGTAGCAATGAGACATTTTAATAAAAATTGTTGGCACTACATAGCAAAACACTCATATAACCCTAATTTTAAAAATAGTGACCAAATATCACAGTAGACTACATAGTAGAACACTCATATACCACAGTAATGTCACAGTAATCCAAAACGCTTTGAGCTATAAGTAGCAAAAAAGTTGTAAAATTAAAACTAAAAATACCATAAATCTTTAACCAGTAGAATAGTCTATCTGAAATTTTATTCAGAGCTTGATGCAGTTATATTTACACTAATCTTTATTAAATTATAAAGAGTGGATCTCAGGCTACAGGTTTTTTTATTGGCCAATCATGAGGTCGAAATTTCAATTAATTTGAAGATTCAAATTAAATTTTTTTTCTGCTGACAAAACTAAAAGCTTTCAAAATTTGCATCACATGGTACCTTGATGTTTAAACTATCACTCATTTAAGTAGCGTTCTTTCAGCTAAGCTGACATTATCAGGTAAATTATAATAAATAGTGCAAATGATGCTAGTTGTTATTATCATTGTCATAGTGATTACATTTTAAAAAAAAATTGATTTATTTAAAAAAAAAATCTGATCTAACCTGAATGGAGTTCCCTCTTGTGAACCTATCACATAAATATCTTGTAAGTATTCACTTTCTGGTGGTAATAAAAAACTGTCCAGGGAATTAGGTAAAAACTAAAATAATAATGAACATAACACTTTGTTTTCACTTTACATTAAAAAAAAAAAATAGTCAATACCCAAGTTGCTTATAAAAACTTAACACTAGAGATTTTTATTGAATAAATTTTTTTTAATCTCTGATACATTTAGATGAAAATGCTATTTTTGACTTCTGAAAATTAGTTTTCAAATTATATTTTGAACATAGTTCAGTAAAGAATTATTTAATGGAATAATATGTTTTTTCAACAAACATATTATAATTTTTGATTTGTAGAGTAAGAAAAAATATTATCTCAATAACACAGGCCAATAAAATTTTACTTTTTTACTTTTTTTGTGCATACAATATGTTTTTCTAATAGTATTCCTCATTCTGATTTCAAATATGCAATCCTTTTTTTTCTATGACATCAAGTTTTAAAGATATTAGGGTTCAAATTCCAAACATTTGAAGTAAAACTCCTAATATTGTCAAAAAAAACTTCTTTAAAAGTGTGTCAACCTGGTTCTCAAAAGAAGCGTGTTTTTATATAGAGATTTCAAAAAAACATCTATGTTTTTTGAAATTTTTATAAACATTTCTGTATTTTAAATCATTATATCTATAATAACTTAAAATGCTAAAAATGTTTATAAACATTTTTATTTCAAATTTATTAACAGAGAAATGATGTAAAAAAAAGCTAAAGAAAATCAAAATAATAAAAAAAAAAATGTTTTTTACCAATAAAATAAAAAGTATTCATTTTTATTACAAACAAATATTTGGAATTTGAACCCTAATATCTTTAAAACTTGACATGATAAAAGAAAAAGGATCGCATATTTGAAATCAGAATGAGGAATACTATAAGAAAACATACTGTATGCAAAATAAAAAAGTAAAATTTCATTGGCTTATGTAATTAAATATAACAAAAATCAAATCAAATTTGTATTATCATTACTACTTGTATTAAAAATGTTACCTTAGTTCCTTTCATGTTCCAAGTACCAACGAAAACAGTTAGTTTTTTATTGGGTAAATAGTTTGTCAATTCTGATAAGTGATGATCACTTTTTCTATTTCTAACTGAACAAGTAGTTAATTTCGGAATCAAACTTATCATTTGCACAATGTGTTTAAAAGATTTATGATCGTCTTTAAAAATATTTTCTCTTTTTTCCTTTTGGTGATCTAGTGTTTCATACATCACAGATGTATTAGGTAAATTTGAAGCTGGTATTGGTGGCAATGGATTAAATTTGTATAGTCGCTTTGCTCCTGGTTCACTTACAGATTCAGATTCGTTTTTAAAAACATAATTAGTCTTTTTAAAAACAACTTTGTCTATTTTTCGAAGATCAGGAAGTGAATTTGTATACAACTTTTCATCAGATCCAAACTTAGAACTTAAATTAGTGTTATTTAGTAAAGCATTGTTCAACTGTTTGTGAAAATCAAAATTATCTTTAAATTTATTTAAGACTTGTGGTTTAAATTCTGTTGACAAATCTGTGCTAATTGATAGATTATCATTTTCTTCTTTATCTGATGAGTACAAACTACTTATACTAAATTCATCCTCAGATGATAAACTTTTATTATTTTCACAATCAGATGATAAATGATTTAGTCTTTGTCCATATCTGTAATTTAAAAAGTCCTTATACATTCCAATTAACTTTTTTCCTTGAAAATCTGGATCATTGTCAGGTAGATTATCAGAAGGATTAAGATATGTATTATTTGCTATGAAACTGTTTAAATTGCATTCACTTTTATTAAATGTTTGAATTTCTACTGAATTTCTTTTTTTAACTTCATTAGGTGGATGGGGAATAAAATTAACTTTATCTATAGCTAAATTTTTTAATCCAGTCAAATGACTTTCATCTAACAGATTATCTAATATTTTGAAGGAGTCTTTTCGAGCCATTTTTATTTTTTCAGTATGTAAACTTTGATTAGTATATTCAGAAGTAATTGATTTAGTAACTAATCTTGGTGAAAATCTTTTAACACAAGGCAATTCAATATTTGTATAAAACGAATATGTGTTCGAAGAACTGCTTTTTGTCATCATAAAACGTTGCAAAACCTTATAAAATTTTGCGCTAACATAAACATTAACTTTTTTATATTTTATAAGTCATTAACAACAACTTAGAATATAAATTTAATACTTTTATTATATAACTCTAATTTTTTAAGATACAATATCATAACTATAATTCCATAATTTTTAACTTTTTTTTTAAAAGAATACAAACTTTTTGTTTTAAGTTTTTTTGACTTGTCTATTTTTAAATGAAGAGATTATTTATTTATTACGATTATCGAATGGGCGAGAATACAATAACATATGGAATGAATCCCGTTACCTAGAAATAAAAACTGCAAAGTATTTTTGGTTGCTACATTATTCAAGTTAAATATAGTTATACTAATATACTAAAAGATAGTTGTTCACGCTAAACATTCAAGCATTAAAAGTAATAATAGAAAAAAAAATTATGAGCATTATAGTTTTTTTTCGGAGTTGATTTTAGACAATGCATATACTCGGGAAAAAAAAAATAGTGCTTCTTATTTTGCAATGTGATTTGTTAAACATTAAACAGTTTATCTATAGAAAAATGTATTCCCCATTAGTCTTTTTGAAAGAAGCGCTTTGAAAGCACCAGCGCAATGCATATATCATACAGTAGGGAAGGCAAGAAGGAGCGAAAGCTCCTTTTTGCCTACCATTTGAACCTTAGCGACGTTGAGTTTTTTAACCTAACTTTTTAAAATTTAGCGACGTTGAGTTTTTTTTTATATTAAGTATGCGTATAAATAGAATAAACGGGAAAATGAATATACTTTATGTGAATTTATGACATTACTTTTTGTGATTTTGAAAACACAGTTTAACATTTTAGTAGCTCTATTTTAACATTTTAATACTCCAGCTTAACATTTTAACACTCCAGCTTAACATTTTAACACTCCAGCTTAACATTTTAACACTCCAGCTTAACATTTTAACACTCCAGCTTAACATTTAACACTCCAGCTTAACATTTTAACAAATGAAACCATATGTTTATATTTTATTCCAGTAACTTTTTGTGGAACAAATTACTTACAACTTGGTGAGTTTGTGGATTGTTGTCAAACAAAATGCTATAGTAAATAACAACAGCCCTGAACCCTCCAATACTAACTGATGATGACAAAGAAGTCTATACTTCTATTTCTAGTGAAGCTCAATTAACTTACAAGTAAGCTACTTAAGTTGCATAAAACCATAAGGAAGATTTCTTATGGCAATTATTAGAGGCAGTTATTTTAAACAAAGTTTTACATATCTGAGAAAACGGTTTTAGCAAAGCTTTTGGCCTCAAAGAAGAAACAAGCAGAAAAAACAGAAAGATCCTGAAAACTACTAGAAATAAAATATTGTTTTGAAGTAAACAAGAATTGGCATTACGTGGGTATTAAGAATTTTATGGCATATCCAGTAATAAAGGTTATTTTTTTGAACTCTTGAAACTCTTTGAAAAATAATCAAAGTGAGCGCACTACTTTGTAAATCAGCCCCGATATTAAGAATGATCTTATACAGTCTTTGACATCTGAAATTAAAGTAAAAGTATATTCAGAAATAAAGTGTGCAAAGTATTTGCAGTTGTAAAAATTTTTAGTGTTGAGACCAAAACTAAAAATCGTATCTAAACTAAAAAAACCGTACCAAAAACTAGTCGACTAACTTTTTAGTTAACTAGAATTAGTCGACTAACTTTTTAGTTAACTAAAATTAGTCGACTAATGTTTTAGTAAACTAAAATTAGTTGACTAACTTTTTAGTCTTACTAAAAATAGTCGACTAACTTTTTAGCTAATCTAAATTACTCGACTAAATTTTAAGTCTAATAATACTAGCATGGGTGTTGATAGCCATAACACCGCCTGGGACAGAAAAACCAGGTCGGCGCCTCTATTTCTCAAAATTTTCCTATATTTTCAGAGAAAGGACCTATTTTTTTTTTTAGATACCTTCTTTTTCTTTGGCTCCCCTTGGACATCTGCCGCCTTGGACAAACTGTCCTTTTCGCCAAACCTGTCCCTTTATAATTTATTTTATATATTAATAGTATATAAAATATATTATTAATATATTAATTTTGAAAATTTATAAAATATATTATCAATATATAAATTTTGAATGGGTTTGACAAAAATCAATATACACTAGGAGTATTTATCGATCTGTCAAAGGCGTTCGATACAGTGGATCACAAGATCCTTCTATACAAACTTAGTAATTATGGTATAAAAAATAAAAATCTAAAATGGTTTAGATGCTATCTAAACAATCGTAAACAAGCTTTATATTACAATAAAACTTACACTTCCCTTCAAACCATTACTTGTGGCGTTCCCCAGGGATCTATTCTAGTTCCTTTGCTTTTTCTTGTCTATATTAACGACATATTTTTGTCTTCTCGTATACTGAATTTTATTCTTTTTGCAGATGACACCCAAGCTTTCTACACCCACTTAAATATTAAAACTACTTTTAACATAGTAAATCAGGAGCATGAAGAGCTAAGCGATTGGTTGAAAGCTAACAAACTTTCCTTGAATATTGAAAAAAGCAAATACATTCTTTTCACAAAACCATCAAAGTCAGACACATTACCATTAAAACTTCCGGATATTTTAGTTGACAAAACAAAATTAAAAAGAGCATTTTCTGTGAAGTTTCTAGGAGTCATTCTAGATGAACATATTAGCTGGAAAGAGCATATCAAGTTGTTAGAAAATAAAATATCTAAAAGCAGTTATTTATTATATATTTGAGCAGCCGTGGCGCAGTGGTTAGAGTTCTGGCTCAGAACTCAGAGGTCCTGGGTTCGACGCCAGCTCTAGCCCAACAAGCGACATTGGTACGGAAGGAGGCGTGAACTTCCTGTTAAATGCTCTCCCGCGGTGCTTTGTGATAAGACCGTAAAGACTTCTGGGAGCACCTAAAATAACTACAAAAAAAAAAAAAAAAAAAAAAAAAAAAGCATTGGGATTATGCATAAAACTAAGTATATTTTAAATAAAGTATGTCTTAAAAGTTTATGCTTTGCATTTGTTCATAGCTACATTAACTACTGCAATGTTGCCTGGGCAAGTACTTACCAATCAAAACTAACCTTAGTCTATAAAAAACAAAAACAAGCATGCCGCATATTCACAAATGGATATGCTAGTGCTAAACAAATAATGAAAGAACTGAGAGTTCTTAATATTTATGAACAAAACATCTATAGCATCTTTCAGTTTATGTTCAAAGTAAAAAATAATTTGGTCCCAAAAATATTCCATAATTACTTCCAACTTATTGATCATAAATACGAAACAAAACATTCCAAGGAGAACTACAATATTCCAAAAATGTCTTTGAGTCAATCCCAATTCTCAATATCTAGAAGAGGACCACAATTGTGGAACTCATTTCTCACAAATAAGATTAAAACGATAAACTCTTTTCAACATTTTAAATGCGTTGTTAAACAACAGTTACTTGACCTCAACATTACTGAAACAATCTCTTATTTTTAAAAAAACTTTCACACGTCTTGAAATTTTTTTTTTTTTTTCTTTCCATTTACACAATAGCTGGAAATGGTTATGGTTATATTTATAAAAATGCATTTAATTGTATTTATATTTATAAAGATTTACTTGGCTATTTTACTTATACGAGCTCTTATATTTATATATATTTAAATATCTTATAATTTGTGTTTATCTTATATAATAATAATAATAAATATATAACATAATTAATTTATATAATATATTTATTAATAACTATGTTATATAAATTAATAATATTATATATAATATAATTAATTTATATAAAATAGTTATTAATAACTATATTACAATAAGTTATCATCTCAACTTAATGATTTATTAGAAGAAAGTCAAATGCGACAAGTTGTTGAAAGAAATCACGCACTTCATTTGATTCAAGATGTGAAAACTCGTTAGCACTCCGCGTTACTCATGGCAGAAAGAATGCTTAAACTTTACTCCTACATAAAAGATATCTTTAATTCTAAACAACAATACAAAGATATAAGAAAAAATTTGCTTGATGAAGATGAAATAGTTAACTTAAAAGAAACGGTAAAAGCATTAGCAAGCTTTAATCAAGTAAGTGTTTTTACTTTCAAGTGATACTTATGCAACATGTTCTTTAATTATTCCAAATATAAAGTACCTTGAGAAGCAACTAAATAAGAAAAAAAATGAAACCCCTCCTTTAATTATGATTTTAAAATTGCATTCATTAGAATCTTTTAAAACTTATATAGACTCATATGATTTAGAGAACAATTCGTTTTTATTATGTGCCACTTTTTTGGATCCAAACTATAAAAGTTTTAAATTCTTTGAAAAGTATGAGAAAAAAAAATATTTAAAATGCGTGAAGAAATTTTTGTCGGATTTTTACCTGGCAAAAAAAGTTTGTGAAAATTTAAAGTTAAAAAGGCGACAATCAAATCCAAAAAACTTAAGTTATCATTTGACGATGAAGATGATGATTCAGGAAACGATAATGACAAAACAATAAGCTTAGATTTAAAAAAAGAAATTAGTGGTTATATAAAATTGTCAGTACATGATCAAAATTTTTTACACTTTTGGCTTCAAAATCAAAATGTGTTTCCAATATTGTATTGTATTTCAACAATGATTTTGTGTACACCTGCTACAAGTGCACCAAGTGATAGCCTTTTCTCTGACGCATTAAATAATTTGTATGCAAAGCGAAACAGAATGACGACTGAATGTTTTCAAATGTTGATGTTTTTGTACGAAAACTTGAAATTTTTTGATTTAGTTTAAATTTATTAAATGTTATACGGAAGTTTTTTCTAGTAATAATAATATTTTTAGTTCATTTTATTAATATAACTCTTTTGTGTTATAAATTTTTACAGTCGCGTTGCGAGGAGAGGTGGCAAAGGGTCAATTGTCGACCCAGTAAGCACAGGACGTTTTTAAAACGTTTAAAAAACTTATTAAAACGAATATTATCGTAGGGCATGAAGGCTTAAATGGGCCCCAAAGAAACAAGAAAAGCAACAACAACAGAAGCAAAAACTATTTTACATAAAAACATTTTTTTAAATTTATTGTAAAAAAATTTTTTATTTATTTTTACCCTGTGCGGCAAAATCCTCGCTACGCCACTGCATCTTTATATTATATCCAACAAAGAATAGGGCGAGTTAAGTTAGGCAATTTTTAGTAAATCTAAGACATCTCATGAGCGGTGCGTCAGATTTACAGAATTCTTTCACTATTAGAAAGATAATTTAACCTGGGACCGATGCTATAAACAATGCAACGAATTTGTTTAAAAAATTTTTTCTCGGTTTTTTTATTTATTTGTTTTAAATTTAAAAGTTAGTAATTCTAACGTAAAAAAATGCGTAAACACGCAATTTTCTCGCTGTTTCAGTAATAATTTAGTCATTGCACAGTGGGCCAGTAGGTGGACAAAATGGGAAAAATTTTAGTTGTCTAATCTTGAAAACCTATTTAATTTTAGTATCTACATATATTAGGAGAAATCTATTGGTAATTTATTTATAATTAATCCCTTAGTTACCAGGACTCTAAGCATTTGAATATTGAGATAAAATAAAAAAAATAAAAAATTATAAATAAGTAATTAACGGTGACATCAACGTTGTGTTATATTTCAATTACATCTACGTTTTTGAAACAAAAAATTAGTACATGTTATTCTAGAGTATTTAGAGATTAGAAAAACCAATGTGTGAAATAAATTTGTCATAGCATGTTATCTCAGTTATACTTTGAAAATCACAGATTAAAAAAAAAAATTTCTTAAGAAACTTATTTTTTGACGCACAATAACTAATAATTACCACAATTTGCCATGTGTTGTCTTATATTTATTTGAGCTATATGATGCTTCAATCGAGTTTTAATTGATTGCTCGTCCCCTTAAATCCCCGTTCAGATTTTATGTATGTTTTAACTTGGTTGCTATGGTACTAAATTTTGCATAGCAACAACTCATTTTTACATTAACGTTGTTTTAACAGTATTTTACTTGCGCTAAATACACAATATTGTATTAAAATGAGATTCAGAATTCTTATGAGGTTAACTTTTTTTGGTTACTATGGATACCTTACTTTGCATAACATAGCAACAACATATTTTCGGTAGTTGTTAGTAATTTAATTACTTTTAATTTTAATTACTAACACTTGTAGTAACTTAATTACTAACAAGTATTAGTAGTCCAGGCGGCATATATATTATAACATTTTACTTTTAAATACAAAATACTTGTTACAATAATTATTTAGATATGGTTTTGTTAAACTTAGACATTCATAATTTTCTCCAAAAAAACAATCTTAGTATTTCAAAACAAAATATTACTGAAGATATATTAAAATTTATTCAGCCAAAATTTGCTGATTTTAAAGACGTTGATTTTAGACATGCTGTTCAACGATTTGTTTACTTGTATAAAAAAAAGTGGAAATCTGCAAACTATACTGTGAAAAATTTTGAAAAGAAGTTTGTGAACTGGCTTAATGAATATTTAATTGTCAGAAAAAAAGACAATGAACCAACTGCAAGTAGACGTTGTCGAAAACCAGTTGCATTTGATAATAGTTCTAATAAAACTACAAAACGGCGTGTATCTTGTTTAATTGAATCTCATTCATCCAATGAATTATTTTTTGCTGCTAATAAAAAATTTAGAGATGAATCTGTTGTTATTGCTGCCAAGAATGTTTTAAATATATCAAATACAGATAAAGCAACTAAATATTCAGCAGACGAAGCACTGGCTTTAATAATTGATGCAAGTCTGACAAAAGCTTCCTATCAATTGATTAGAAGCGGAGCCTTGGAGAAAGAATATAACATCTACCCCGCTTACAATGATGTCAGAGATGCAAAATTGAAATGTTATCCTGCAAACATAACAGTGGAGGACTATTCAGCTTCAGTTCCTTTAAAAGATTTAATGACTCATACTTTGCAAAGAATCTGTGCAGTTCAGGAACCTGTGCTAAGGCACTTGATATTGAACGACAAAGCAATAAAAACAATGACACTAACGTGTAAGACTGGTTTTGATGGTGCTACTGGCCAAAGCATTTATAAACAAGTTTTATCAGAACCCGACATTAACAGAGATTTAAAGTGTGAAGAATCATTATTTATTACTTGTCTTGTCCCATTGGATTTGACTGGATTTAACAACAGCAACGAAAAGGTGCCTATTTGGAGAAATCAAAAGTCGTCCTCCACAGCCTATTGTAGACCCATAAGATTTGCATACAAAATGGAATCCAAGGAATCTGTGATTGAAGAAGATCAGTACATTAAAAGTGAGATAGAAAGCTTGGGTATGATTTTATTAGAGGTTTGCGGATCTTCTATTGAAGTGAATTGTATTATTGAACTTACAATGATTGATGGGAAGGTTCAAACAATATTATCTGAAAAAAATAACTCATACCAATGCTGTTCAGTGTGTGGTGTCTCTCCAAAAAATATGAATAGTCTTGATATCCTTAATATAGATTATACTAACAGAGAGTTCAAATATGGTCTTTCCAGTCTTCATGCATGGATTCGATTTTTTGAGATGTTATTGCACATTGCATATAAAAAAGAAACAAGAAAGTGGCAAGCAAGATCTAAAGAACACAAAGAAAAGGTCTCTGTAGCTAAACAAAAGATTCAGACTGATTTTATGAACAAAATGGGACTTGTTGTTGATTTCCCTAAAAGTGGTGGTTCTGGAACAAGTAATGATGGCAATACCTCAAGGCGTGCTTTTGCAGCATATGAACAAACAGCTGAAATTCTGGGTATTGACCAAAACCTTATATTCAGATTTTACATTATCTTGGTAACGCTCTCTTCAGGATATGAAATAGACTGCTTAAAGTTCAAGGATTATTGTTTTGACACCTTTAGACTATATGTGTCCCTTTATCCATGGTATTACATGGCTCAATCAGTTCACAAAGTATTGATACATGGACATGACATAATTAAAAGCCTTACATTACCCATCGGACTTATGTCAGAGGAAGTTCAAGAGGCTAGAAATAAAGACTTTAAATCTTATCCCGAAAATTTCAGCCGAAAAACATCCAGAAAAGCAACAAATACTGATCTTATCAATAGACTCCTAGTTTCCAGTGATCCTGTTATTTCATCATTGCGTAAATCAACATCACACCAAACAAATCATAAAGCATTTCCTTCAGATGTTTTACAATTACTTAAACAATCTTCAAACGATATTATTGTTTTATAATTTTTTGATGTAATTTAAAATTGATAACGTTTTCTTGCACTATTTTTTGCTTTTATTATTCCTAAAACTGTATTTACCTAAATACTCAATTTTTATTCAATATAGGTGGGTCAAAAATCCGATAAGATATTCAAATATCAATTTACCACTTTGTAACTAAGGAAAGTATCCGGTAACTAAGCAATATAAGTATCCATAACAACTAAATTTAAAAAATTATCACTTTTGTAAGAAGTGTGATCTCATATTGGTACTCATGCCAAATTTAGTGAATATAGCACTTATAAAATATCTGCAGATAACAAAAGTAGGTTGTTGCTAAGCAAAATAAAGATATCCATAGCAACAAAATTAAAAAATATTACCTTCATAAAAAGCGCAGACATCATATTAGTACTCATACTAATTTTAGTGAATATAGCTCTAATATTAAATTAGTTATGAATTTTGTCCAGTAAAAGTGCATTCTGGCCCACTGTGCATTGCTACGTTATAAACTATGTACGTAAACGAAAGGGAAAAATACGTCACTAAAATGACGAAACAATACATCATTAAAAATCAGCCCTTGGCAACTTCTAGGCATAGAGCAAACTACAAGTATTTATATGTTCATTTTGATGTCAAAAAAGGATGTTTTGCAAAAAAACAAGATAATCAAACAAAAACAAGAGGAACAAAAAAAAAATTAAGATGATAGCCCCCCTGCATGAAACGTGTAAAAATTATTATTAGACAATAGGCAGACATACGCGGATTATAAATCAAACTTGTATTATTAATCTACATATTGAACAAAATATTTTAAGACTTGAATTATTGAACCACCATGGACCGCAAAAGTATTTAACTATATAAGTGAAATTTTAACTAAAAAAAGTATTTTAATATATCATCATTTGAAATCAATTCATTTGACATCCTACGTTTGAACCAGTGTTGCAATAACTAATTTGAAAGATAATGTATGAATTAATTTAACTATGCAATAAAAGAAGAGGTTTAAAATCATTAACTATTTTATGCTTCTTTCTAACACAAAAAATAATCTTGAATTTTTTTGAAAAAAAAAAACTTGATTTAAATCAAGGTGGTTTAGTAATGGACTTTTAACATGCGCATGTGTCATATTTTGTTCAAACGTTTGTAAGCAGAAACGATCGCGGTTAAAAAGGGATTTCTTACTAAAGTTGTATACACTTCAAACTTTAATTATTTGTGAATAATGCTAAATTATCTCTAAGAATTTATGTCAAAACAAAATTTTAGGTATGGTTGGTTTTACCAAAGCTATCATTTAAATAACTTTAGGAGGAGAAAAGATGTGAAACTAAGGTGAAACTTTGTTGTTTTTCTGGGAAAGTTTAACCTGTGCTTACATTATGGTCAATATTTTAGAGTTGCACATTTTTTAGTCATTACCTTTAGTTTTTTTTTGAAAATATTGTAGTAAAATTACAACTGGGGTACTTTTTTTTGTTATAATTTAATGCTTTTAAAAAGTGATAAGTTTTCTTTTTATTTAAGGGTTTAAAAATACCGACAGAAGTAATATTTACGCTATAACACTGCCATTTATATTCTAAGAACCCATTTGAAATATGTGAAAACCATTTTCCAATGCTTCATAAAACTATTTTAAGTATCTGCTATTTTACTCTTCTCAGGCAGAGCTTTTTGTTGATATTGTTTTACAGTTGGGTGGTTATTTATGAAGTGCTCATCCATTATACTTTTGAGTAGGTACTCTTTATGCAGTTGAATTCAGCATGATTACTCTCTGCACTCTGTTCTCCATAAGTACCAAGTCTTACTCCCCATTTCCTAATGAAAGATGCTTGATATTCCAGCATATAAAGCTTAAGTGTAATTGAATCATTTGTCCAATTATCACGGAAGTATTTCATAAAATCTTCAATTCGATTTTCTGTGAATATATAATAGTAATGTATATAATAATAATAATAATGATAATACATGTCATACCAAGATTTTGAATGTTTTCTTTGTTGAACTGCTTGCAAGAGTTAATAAGCGTGTGGCAAATCCCAAACTTATCAAATAGGACTTTAAAGTTTTGACAAAGTTCACCAGTTTCTTTGTGTCAAGTTCAACTACAAGCTTTGGTATTGTGTTGCATAGTTTCAAGAATACTTTTCATCTAATAATGTTTTTTAAATAAAATTATAGTTTTTTAAGTTATATATGTTAAATTACACTTTCAATTTACACTATTTTCATATATATATATATATATATTAGATATACATATACATGTAAACAAATACATACTGACCATACCTGTTTAAATATACTTTTTTTTTTAATTTGGAATAAATGAATATACTACTTTATATTTAAGAACAATATGATTAATTTACCTTTAACATTTTGTTAACATGGTTAGCAACAAAACTTTTCTCTTGGTATGCTTGTCTTTGCACTCATATAAATACAAAATAAAGATATAAATACAAAATACCAAAACATAAAATATTAGAAATAACATATCTATTAGAATCCGAACAAAAGGTATGATTTATGATTTATATTTTTAGTTTTCCTTTTTTTTTCTTATTAAAGTGAATTATGCGTGGTTCAAATACTAACTTCATATATTCTTCATTTTTAGGGTGAGATAATATGTGAGTTTCAAGTGCTTCTGTTATGATATGTGTTTTATCTTCAAGATCCTGAATACTTATTTGAAGTTGTTTTATTTGACGTTGCTTCTCAATATATTTGTTAAACTCTTCACAGTCAAATGTTTGGTTGTTTACTGCCAAATGTTTGCAAAATTTTTTATTTAATAACATGAAGTACAACAGCATCAATATTCTTTGTGGTAACACTTTTTGAATTTAATGCAAATATATCTGAAAGAATTATTTGTGATGATGATATTGACAAGGTTGAGGAAATTGGTATTGGAGTCTGGTAAATATTTTGATGATTCATGTGTTCTAACAGTTGTGACTATTTAAATAATTTACCACAACATTGCTTACACTCTTCTGGAATATGATTTATCATTTCAATAACATTGCAAGAGGTGGTTAATCCATCAATTGAAATTGATGATGAGCATTTAAGGCATTTTGTTTTAGATAATAGTTTATTATTGATAAGTGGTAATATACATGGTGCACAAAACGAATGCAGACAGTTTTTTAAAAACTGGTTTATACATAATACCATTACAAATATAACAGTCACAAAGATGTACATGTGGACAAGGGCTTTCCCTTTACAGTTTTCTCTGGTTTCCTTCCTTTATTTACTTTGAAGCAAACACATTCACATTTCTTGCAATTGCTAACCCAGGTTCTTAATTTAAGATGAGTATTTGAACCTTTTCCTATGTTTCTCATTATTGAATAGCATCTGTAAAACATCTTATGTGGGTGGATCTTTGGGTTGTCCTTGTCAATTCGTATAAAAAAACGCAATTCTATTCTAATTACATGGTTTGTTAAAGAACACTAACATTTTCAAGATTTTCTCATAATTTTTTAAGTTTTGTTATATGAGACTCATTTTTATATTCATTCATAGCCAAATAATAGGATTTAATGTACACTGTTTTTAAACTTAAAAAAGTAACCCAAGTATATATTTTTTTTAATATAAAGATAAACTCTTCTAGTTTTAAAATATATTAGGTTTTAAAGCCTAAAAGTTTAAATAAGCGCCTAATTATCCAGTTTTAGTAGTATACATAGCCATAAAATCAAGTCTGAGTTTCCCGCGTATTTAGAGATACTAAAATTTAAAGATTTAAATGTTGTGAAAAAATACATTTTCCATGGCCATATTAAAATCAATTTAAATAATGGGATATCAATTATACATCTTTATAGCAAAGCTATAAGCTACTTTTTTAGGATATGGTTAAAAAAAATTTCTAAATAAAAGCGAAATAACGATATCTTTTTTTAATAAAAGTTGCGCATGCGCAATATCTCTAGCGCTTGATTTTAATACAAATGATGGTCTTGATATAGAAGATGGTATTTCTATAATCGGAGACTCTTATCTGATGATTACAGAAAGTGAGTATAGCGGGCATTAGACGGAGTTTTTGAAACATGAATAATTTATGAGGTTATCTTAAGATTGTTCAATATTAAACCACCGTGAAATCAACAGCTTAAAATGCAAACCCATAATTAATATAGTAAATATATATACATTTTATAAAAGCTACATCTTTAAGGAACAAAATAGTGTGATTAAATGTCTTGTTTGAATTTTTTTTTACTTTTATCCACCACATGGCCAGGGTTGCAAGATTCTTTTCGGTATGTGGTAGCCATATATACATAATAAAGTGCTTTACTAGGCTACAAGTAAAAGAGCCTTTCATCAGAAATACCAGAAATTACGTGGATTATCTTAATTTACCATTTAATTTTTTACAGCAGCTTTGTAGAGTTTTGTGCATGCGTATAAGAGATATTGCGTTTTTATGTATTTTTTGGACCCAAAAAAAATGTTAACGCATTAACTAATGCATTCCAAAGAACTTTGTTCGTTGTAGAACTTTTTTCAAAGTTCGTAAAATGCATTCTTTGTTATTTATTATTTTTTCTGGTTCTTAATAGATTAAAAATGACGTAGTTTGTGTAAAAATTCACCGGAATAGTCCGAGTATGTAAAAGAAAAGTAAAATATTCGGAAAACAGTTATTCGATTGGGGCTAAAAGTTGTGATCATTTAAGTGAAAACGACTTAGATAAAAACATTAACGCTACCATATTTTAAAGTAAACTAACGTGACATTGTTGTTAAACTTTCTCATAAAGGTGTGGTTTTGAAAATAATAGCTTAAATTTTTAAAAAGAAATCCTTTTTATAGATATTTATTCCAAATAATAAATGGTAATTTTTTGAAATTAATGAATATATAAATAAAACTTATTTTTATTTATATATTCATTAATATAATATTACTTTTTTCTAGCAAAAAACAAACAAGTACTTAAAAATGATAGATGAAGCCTTGCATTTTGCAAGTAATTAAAATGTAATAAACAATTTTCTGGTTTAAAATGCGACCGACCGCAGCTACTTAATAAAATACTTTTTATCTTGTAAACACTATTCAACGATGGTAAATTGCGGAAATTGCATTCTTAAATGCGAAAACCAAGCATTCTTTGTAAATTTCGCAAGTCTCGCAAATCGAAAAAACAACTCTACTCTGAAAGCAATAAAAATGCTCACATAATAACCTATAAACAATTGTATTCTGGGTTTATGGTAATACTCTCGCCAGCCTACAGGGTCGTACCAACGAGGAAGTGGAGGTGGGTGCTGAAATTCAAAACTGAAATTTGGCATCTAAAAAAAACACTTCATTGGTAAAATTAGCTTTTTTAGTTGCACGTATTCGTCGTTCGGTACTGCCCTGCCTGCCGCATTGCAGTGTGTTGTGGTTATAATAGTCGGGAGAGAAGACACAACAATAAATATTCATAGAATTGTGTACTGCAATTGTTGTGGTGGTTACGTTAAGATTTTAATAGATTGAGGGAGAGTTAATAGAGGGAAAGGACTTATTGATTACTCATTTATTATTTTTAAATGAACAGAAAAAGTTGTTAAAAGTAGTAGAACACCAAATGTTTCATTTTTTCTGTATTTCATATTTTAGAGTATTTTTTGGCATTCTATATTTTGCTTTATTTTTTCGGTTATTTTTCCTTTTTTTTTTATGCGTGTATTTTCGGATTTTGGAGTGGTTATAAATTGTTAGGAGGGTTCAGTGTTTGAGGGAAAAAAGCGTAGATTGGGTGGAAAGTAATTAATTGAAACCGATAAGATTTTTGTTAATAATAAGAGAATTACTCCACCCTTGTAATAAGCCAGGGGAGAGAACTTATGATACGCGGCGCATAAAAAAATAGATAAATTAGATTGTAAATAAACGTACCAAATTTAATTTAATTGTCTAAATGGCGTCTTTTTTACATTCCGCGCCGATTGGGTGTTTTTAAACAGTTGCAGCAACCTCATGGGCATTTATCTCCGAGCTGGGGAAAAATACAAATATTCAAATTCAAAGTCGGCTAATTTTGGTTAACTAAAAAGTTAGTCAGGTAACTTTAGCTAACCAAAAATTTAGTTGACTAATTTTAGTTAGACTAAAAAGTTTGTCGACTAATTTTAGTTAGACTAAACTAACCTTAACTTTCACCCCTAAAATTTTTTACCACGGATGTTAGTTGAGTAGAATTGATTATAAAGACTTTATCTTTATAATATGTTTCAGAAAAAGTTTACCTTAAGCCTGAAGCATCTTAAAGAAACAAAATAGTTATCAAGATGATTAACGTTTGATTCACTATTGTCGAACCTTTTAGCATTGGTAGTAAAATTGAAAAAATTGGTGTAGGGCAAAAAAAAAAAAAATTATAAAAAACGAGCGTCTGGAAAAAAATAAAGGAAATTTTAGCATCTTTTTAAAAATTTAAATTTGTGGTCCTTCTAGTGTTTTGGAACAAGCTATAATTAAAACTTCTCAATCATCTCAGTATTAACAAAAAATAAAGTCAGACATGTTTGTTGTTTCCAGTAACGTGAAAATAATTTAAATATTATTATAAGAATATAAGAAAAGACTAGGAAACTTGGCCTTACTTTAAACGCAACATAACATCAGTCTATCAGCAGAAAATTGAAACAAAAAAGAAGCTGTATTACGACGAGCTTTCACTTAATGAGAGAAAAGAACTTTGTGATTGATACTTACCTGGTTTCTATATTACTTGAAAGGTTTCGCAAAGTAGCTATACAAAAAAATTTTATTCGTCCTGTCCGAAATTATCTAAGCACTTTAAGTAGTTACACGAGGTAAGTCTAAAGAAATGCCGTATTTACCAAATAAGAATTCGTGGATATTTTTTCAAAAACAGCTACATACATATTAATATATATATCCAAAATATTAGAATTAAAAATCTTCTAAATGTATCTGTACAGAAACGTAAAATGTACATGTTTAATATGCACGTTTATAATGTGATATTATAAACGTGCAAAATACATTTTATAACATAATGACATTATTATAAAAGTTAAGCTAATTTAGCATAAACATTATTAATTTTATTGCTAGATTAATTTAATTTTTGTTTAATACACGTGTTAGTGTTACAAGATAGTTAAAATTAATTTTATTTGCTAGAAAATATCGACTTATATTATGTTTTTATCAAGTAAAATAATTTTTACTTGATAAAGATAAAATAATGACTTTATTTTTATAATTATTTAATGGCTAATAGCTCATTATAATGATCATATATATATATATATATATATATATATATATATATATATATATATATATATATATATATATATATATATATATATATATATATATAACTTTTAATATTCTGTTTTAGGTTTAAATCTTGTTTATTGTGTTCTGCTATTAATAATGAGAATCCATAAAAATGACAGATGTAAGTAAAAAAAAAAAGTTAGATTGTAAAGACTTATATGGCTACTTGCTGACACTCTCGCCAAGTTCACTTAATGCTCTGTATAATGATCCATTCACATGTCTTGCAGTTTTTAGAGGTCTTCCAGAATTAGCAAAGCATTATATTATGCGGACTTTATTTACAAATCAATCTTTATCAGATGCATTTGTTTTATCATGGTGTAAAAAAGAATGGGCTAAAGATCATATAGAAGCAGTAAACAAACTGAAAGGATTACATATATGGGTTAGTTTTGAAATAGGAACTCCAATGTTACGGTATGAATTTAATATTACTTTTCAAACAAATTTAAGAATAGGACTTTGTGGAGGAGGTCCTGTTCAAGCAACACCTTTAAAAGCAGTTGAAGAAAAACATGCTCGGGATGTGGCATTTCTAGATAATTATTCAAAAGAAAGATGGGAATGTATTTTATATTATATGACTGGATCTCAAGTTACAGGAAATGCAGGTGTTAGTCAAGATGTTGCACGTGTTCTTATAAATGCTGGGTTACTCATTTTCGATCACCAGGAACAAGCAACTTGCATAACTTCGTCAGGATTTCAATTTTTACTTTTAGACACCTCTTCACAAGTATGGTACTTTATGGTTCAACATTTAAACTCTATGGAACCAGCAATTCTTGTTCAATGTTTATCTTTCTTATTTCAGACAAGCTTTTCAGTTCTTGGCAAAGATTATCCAGTTAATGACTTAACAGAAGCTCAGTTTTCATTTTTACAACTATTACGTGAAATTGGCTTAGCTTTCCAGCGTAAAAGAAAATCTAAACGCTTTTATCCAACAAGATTGGCCATTAATCTGGGTTCAGCTGTTACCGGTAATAGTGATTCTAGTTCACAACAGCAAGGTTTTTTAGTTGTTGAAACTAATTATAGGGTATATGCATATACTGACTCAGTTCTTCACATTGCTTTGCTTAGCTTGTTTACAGATATTAAAGCACGCTTTCCAAGTTTTACTGTAGCTTTACTAAGCCGCGAGAGTGTACAGCAAGCGTTAGCATGTGGAATATCTGCTGAACAAATAATTGACTTTTTAAAAACTCGAGCACACTCACAAATGACAACTAGCTCACCGATTATAGCTTCAACAATCACTGATCAGATAAAACTGTGGGAAATGGAAAGAGATAGGTTGCGTTATTCTCAAGGTGTTTTATATAATCAGTTTCTTTCACAAAGTGATTTTGAAATGCTGCGAAAGTTTGCAGATGAAAAAAATCATTTATTGTGGGCAAATAATCAAAAACGATTGATGGTTGTATCTAAGTCTGGTCATGAAGATGTAAAAAAATACTGGAAGCGTAACAAACCTAGCTAGCTTATAACTTACAGATTATAAATTTGATTAGAGTTTTCTAATATTTTTACTCAAGTTTTTCTTCCTTCAGCTGTTTCTACTTTTATTTAATCATATCAAATTTTAAATTTTGGTGTTAAAAAATATTTATAATATATTTAAGTTACATTTAAAACAGTTTTACCTCAAAAAGCCCTGTTTACATTTGTATCCTGAATGATGTCATTATGAAACATAATTTAGGATACTGCACTTCACATAATGATATCACATTTTATTTATGGATCCTAATTTCATACATTAAAAAGGAGTCACAAAGGAGGACACAAAGAGATTGCCCATGAATATAACATGAATAATGACATAAGTTCACTCCAGGTTAGGTTTCCACATTTAAAACAGTTACATCACAAAGTATAGAAGCAACATTTAGAGCTTGATACTATTATATAATTCCTATTGAAATTCCGGTTTATTAAAAAAATGTATTTTAGTAATCTTTTTTATTAGTTATTAGCATTATCTTTATTTGCGTTTTAAGTTTATTAAATTTATTTAATAAGCTTAAAACGCTTGAAAAAAGCTGAACTTTTGAAATTTCGTTTTTCATGGTTATAAAATTTATTTGAGATAAGGGTTCAACGCATTTTAGTTCTTAAAATTTTATCATATTAATCTTGTTTGACTCGTCTATTTTGTTATAGTTTATTAGTTTTTATGCACTTATTTTAAAATTTTTATTTATTCTCATTTATTTTCTCTCAAATGAATTTTGGTTTTACGTTTATATATATGTTTCAAATTTCATGTTAAAATGACTTGTAAATTTCGAGCTATCGTTTCACAAAAATATGCTTATTTTTACTCTATAATTGGGTATCGAGGCCATTTACCCAAATCGACAGTTTTTAAGTAGGAAATTTTTTTTTAATTAAATGATGCATTTGATTTAAAAATGGAATTTTACTATAGTTTTAATAAAAAATATATATATATTTCTTGCGGCACCACCTTCATAATAAAGACATGAGTTGCTAATAAACAACATTGTGTAAAGTTTTTCTTTGTAAATAGATGAAAAGAATCATTTTAAAACCATTTAAAAGGAACATAAGGTTTTGATGAACTAATAAAGTCCAAAATATCATCTTGTTAAGACAGTTTATTATAAAATATGTTGTTTCTCGTGTGACTCTTTTGCAGTAAATTCTTTACTTACGAGCATTTAACCATAGCCTCGATCAAGTGTGCAGAGGAAAGACACGGCAAATTTGTATTTTGAATAACATCTCAATAATGATTGGAAACAAAACTCTCTATATAGCTTTTTTTTTTTTTTGAAATTGTTTATTTTCGAGTATTATTAACATTGTTTTGCATCTTAAAAATATTACAGTTAATACTAATGCGGAGTTTTGCAATACTTTTTGATAAAGTAGTTTTTAAAACTTAATAAAGTTAGAAACAAAAAACGCATAGTAATCTTGTCTAACCACCTGCCAAGATAAAAAAATTTATGAATTTTTTAACTTGACAAGAGTTATTTTTTATAACATGTTTTTCTACATGCAAAATAAAAACCTCAGCAGATAATGAATCATTACAAAATGAACAAAAATATTCCAAAAAAAAATTAATGTTCCATAACAAACAGGTAAAAAAATGAAAGTTTTCTAAAAAATGTTTGTTATTTACCCGCAATAAGATCAAGAGTGTCAACTTATCATGAAAATGAATTTAGATTAGAAGTTGTGAGTTTCATTAACGAAACTACCTTATAATTATTTGTAACAATAAATTTTAATCAAGAAGGTTATCCAAGTTGCCTTCAAAACGAAAATATCACAGCATTATATAGGTAACACACAATAATAACAATAATTTCACATATTTTACCAACTTTATCGAAGGTTTAACTCATATGTGAGTTAAAATTTTGATAAAGTTATAGAACTTTATTTATGATCATTTACAGTCACAGGAAACTGACGACGATAAGGTGTAAATGGTAAAGTTGAATCTAGCAAAGCTAACTAAACTCGAAGAAAAAATATCCTGTCACCAGCTGATACACTTATTAATACCTCTTCATCAGTGCATCATCATCTCCATCCATCAGTGCAATTAATGTATAGTACACAAACCGTCAAATGGGTTCCATTTAAGTCGTGGCAAAATTTCTAAATACCACTCCCACCCAGACGGCACATCTGGTTTTAATCTCGGAATTAAAACCCGTATAAACACGTGTTTGTTACGATCCAGGCGTAAACCAAAAACACGTGGATTTCACGGGAGGTTTAACTGGAGTTTTACACGTGTTTTCTAAGGTTTCAAACACGAGTATTTTTATGTTTTAAATACGTGTTTTTGAGGTTTTAAACTCGTATTTTATGAGGTTTTAAATTCGTGTTTTCTATAGTTTAAAACGGATTTATGGCATTAAATAAAGTTTCCAAACGGAAACTTTATTTAATGCCTTAAGTTAGTTCAGGCATAAGTTTTCCAAACTTATGCCTGAACTAACAGCTGTTCAGCACGGTTTAATGATAAACCAAAAATACGTAGGTTTTGTTAGACACGTTTATAGCTTTAAACATGTAAACCTTTTTTTATATATACTACATTATATTTACGACAATTTTGTTGTTTTATTTTTGTTTTTCAAGGTAAATTATTTTACAATAATACTACGAAGAAAAAATAAACGAAGAAATAAAAAACCAAATCATTAAAAATAAGCTAATAAAAGACGCTTGGCACATGGTTACAATACATAATATTTAATTTTGATTGATCGCCTCTTCCGTCATCATAAAATCCAAAATCGTATAACAATACGCTTTCGCATTTTTACAAACAATTCCAGTAGCATCGAATGCTCTTTTTAATTTTTCTTAAAAGTCGGGTCTCGAACTTTACTAATTCTTCAATTGAGGTAACCTGTTCAAATTTAATTTCATTCAAATCTTTATCTAAAAACTATTGCAGTAGCCAAAATTTCTTGATGATTCGATGGAAGAGTAAAATTGCTTTTTTCCTTAATAATCACGCTTGTTTGTGTCTGTACATTTAAACGGAATCGACCCTTCATTCTTCTTTTCAAATTGTTTTTTAGAGCCACCAACTTCAACCTAAATAAGAGACGCCCTTTAAGAATTTATGAAACCCATTAAGAAACATAATTCATCAAATATACTATTGTACTTTTTAAATATTATAAACTTTTAAATTAAATGCAAATAAGTTATTACTTTGGAAAGACCCAGAAGCCCGAGTATCCACAAGTATTTTCATTAGCATTTGTACCAGGATGTAAATCCTCTCTTAATTGATTTTTGCTTATAAATATAAAAATCTTTAAAAGTTGATTTGAAACCATCACATTTAGGTTTTGTTGCTTGTTAAAGTACAAATATCCTGTTTTAAGATAAATTAGACTAATATACACTCAAATATAGGTAATAAATATAAATATAAAATATACATAATATTTAAATGAACCAAATGCACACATGCCCCCTGTTCATTAATAGTCACCTACCTTAATCAACATTAATATTATTATCTTTATTAAGTTTCTGAAGTCTTCTATAAATATATTGTCTTCATCTAGATTATGTGATAACGGTAAAACTCCTAAAAGATAAAATTTGCAAAAACAAAATTTACAAGAAATATTATTGTCATTTTAAATTTTTGAAGTTAAAGATAAATAACTAGAGTTTCAACACAAGTATTTTCATTAACAGTTATTTACAGATTATTTTATTACAGATTATTTTAGTAGATTATAAGTAAGTAGAAGACTTATAGTAGAGTCTTTTCAATTTATGTTTTGTTGCTTATTAAAACCCACATATTCTGGTTTAAAAATGTTATATATATATATATATATATATATATATATATATATATATATATATATATATATATATATATATATATATATATATATATATATATATATATATATATATATATATACAGACAAACAAAACAAAAAAAGTGCAATATGTGCTAATGTATATCACTAGCCATAGTCTGCTTGATAATAGACCCTTACCTTTATCAGCAAAAAAAATATCATTTCTGCAATCAGATAGACTATGCAAGAAATTTTCTTGCTGGCTTCGGCTCATGCCAGATTTTTTATACTGCTGACTCATTTTTTGTATCTTCTCAAACAATTAAAAATTAATTTAACATTTACATAATAATTTTCAAATATAAACAATTCATTTACGGATAAGTAAAGTTACTTACAGACAGTATTTTGCAACAAAGTATTACTAGATTTTGCTGTCAATTTTGGTAGAGAAAGTTTATTCGATGAAGCATAGGTAGTATATTGGTGCAGCCTCGCAGCTCGAAGACAAATTTAAACATTCAGGAAATAAATTTCCAGCTAAGGCTGACTGATATTTTTCCATATATTCTTTCTACTATGCTGAACTTGTTCTTTTCATTTTTGTTAAATAATTATTATTAATAGGATATCTTATAGCATTTAGTACACACACATTTATATAGGAACAACACTTGTATTTTTCAAACATATAACATATATGTTTGAAAAATACTAGTGTTGTTATATATATATATATATATATATATATATATATATATATATATATATATATATATATATATATATATATATATATATATATATAAAATATATATATATATATATATATATTCATCGCAGAAATAAACACACATATACAGATAAAAATACACACAAATATACATACGCCGAAATAAACACACATATGTGTGTATATGTGTATATATTACGTATACATAACATATACATTTATTTATAAGTGTATGTATGTATGTATGTATGTATATATGTATATGTATATATATATATATATATATATATATATATATATATATATATATATATATATATATACATATATTATATATATATATATATATATATATATATATATATATATATATATATATATATTTATACATACATACATAATATATAGACTTATACATACACACATATATACATATGAATACATAAATAAACACATACATATTTTATATATGTATTATACATACATATATAAAATATACATTGTATAAATTATATAGATACACGTGTGTATGTATATATATATATATAGATACACGTGTGTATGTATATATATATAGATACACGTGTGTATATATATGTGTATATATATATATAGACACATGTATACACACGTGAATATTTATATATGTGTGTGTGTGTTTGTGTGTGTGTGTGTATATATATATATATATATATATATATATATATATATATGTGCATATAAATAAATATATATATATATATATTATATATATATATTATATATATATATATATATATATGTGCATATAAATATATATATATATATATGTGCATATAAATATATATATATATAGGTACGTGCGTATCTGGCTTTTTACGGCACCGATTTCAAAGTAAAAATTTGTGACCTTTTTTTTCACAGCGTGCTCGAAGTCGGTGTGGTAAAGATGTATTTATTTGTCTTTTTTTTTAGAATTTTATATCAGCTTAGACTTTATTAAAAAAGTAGAATGTTTTATCTTGAATAAATTATGGTTTTTTTTTACGTGTAATAAATTTTTCAGTTTTTTTATTGCTATTTAAAATTTCGTTCCTGTTCTGGCACTGCATTGATATCGAAGGCATGTTGGTACACATTTGAAATTTTCCAGTCAACTGTATAGATCTATTTTCTATGTGCCTGCCAAATTTCATTAAAAAATATTCATGACCAAATACCGTATTTTTCGACCCAGTGGAGGTACCATTTCCACCTCTTTTAGTGTTACTGTTACTGTTACACTTTATAAAACTGTTTCTGCTATTGTTACTGTTGCTTTTTGTTATAAATTCTGTAGTTTTTTTTACAGTTACCAGTGGTTTTCATTCGTTTTTAAAATTTTGTTTCTGTTCCGGAGGTGCGTTAATATTGAAGGCATGTTGGTACATATTTAAAATTTTTAAGGCAACTGTATACATCTATTTTCTATGTGCCTGCCAAATTTCATCAAAAAATATTCATGACCACATGCCCTATTGTTCCGCGCAGTGGAGGTATGTATTTCCACTTCCGTTACATAGTGTTAGGGGGAGGGGCGGTTTTTGACAGTGGAGAATTCAGTATTTTTGATTTTTTTATTCATTATAATGATATATTTTATTAGAACTGTTATACAAACTTTATTTTTAATAGCCTTTTACTACTAAGGGTATTTGGGTTTTCTCTTTTTAAAATTGTTAAATGATGTACACAAAAACTAACAAGTATTAAGGTGGTTATATATTAATTTTTTTTTTGATAACTAACTCTTTTCACCCACCAAAATTAGTGCAAAGGCAAAATTCTGCCAAATAAAATTTAAATTGCTAAAATTAAAATTGTATAACACTATTTTACGATGATTCTGCATAAAATTCATTAAAAACATAAAACAGCATTTTCTCAGCTTTTTCCATACCCATAATTTACCATATAGCCACCTTAAGCTATATATGATATATAAAAATTATACGTATATTTAAAAAATTTTTTATAGATTAATGGCGATTTTTTAAATTATTTAATTATGATTAATAGCCGACCCAATTAAATAGTAGTATTATGATTGTTGAATTTAATTTAGTGCATCATGGGACCTCACAAGAAAACAAATCTTTTTTATGGTAAAGCTAAAACTTATTTAGCTTGTAATTTTCCAATACCAGCTCATTTAAATATTGGCTGTAGAAATGGACATGTACTGCATATATTTGCAACTAACAACGATTCATATAAAGTAACTGTAGAACTAATCGGTAAGTATTTTAACATCAAAATTTGTATAAGTCAGATTCAGCAACTAGTTAGAACATCGAAAGTCTTTGTAAACCATTTTTCACGAAATTCGAAACCATTTGTTGACATCTGCAACATGCTCTTTGCATACCAAATAACAACATCTGCTGTGGCACAAACATCGCAATCGAATGCAACCTCAATTGACTTTCCTACATGTTCTTCATTTTCTTCTCAACAAATCAGTGTTTCATCTGTATCAAATAGTGATCACTTATCTCCTTTATCTCGTCCTACTTTAAAAACCTCTTCTCATGAACCACTATCCAGTTTGAGAGCTGACCAGTTGAGTCCCAGAAAAAAGGTTATGAGAAAGAGATTAACCATTTTGGCAAACGAAATGGCAATTAAGAAGAGAAAGCATAAAGAGGATATTAAAGGTTTAAAAGATAAGACAAAGGCTAGAGCATACAGATTTAAATATCTAAATCAAGTTATTACTCGTAAGGAAAAGTTAATTTCTCAACTTAGAAAAAAATTAAAAGAAAAGTTTTTAAATTTACAGTTAAAAAAACTTCAAAATCATATTTTTTGTTTGAAACAACAGTTGACATCCACGCAAAGAAAATTTTCTTATCAAAAAGCAATGTTAAGCCATCAACTTGCTGAAAAAAATGCTGCAATTCTTGTACTGCAAAATGACATTCTGAATTTACAAGAAGAGTTGGAGGAAATTCAGCAAGTAACACAAAACACCAAAAATGAAAAATGCTACTCAGCAGATATTAGGAGACTTATATATGACATGCTTGTGTGCCAAGTTCCTACACAAAGTGTGCCATCTCTGCTCCGTAAAATTGGGGAACATACTGGCTATCGATTTAGTCAAATTCCACATCGTACAACTGTAGAACAAATGATGCGTGAGCTTGGTGTGCTTTCAGACTTACAGGCTGCTGAGATAGCATTTACAACAAAGGATCTGACACTTGGCTTTGATGCAACAACCCAGGAGGGTGTTCATGTAAATGCTGTGCACTTGACAACAGAATCAGTATGTATGGTTGTAGCTATTGATCAACTTCCTGGCGGTACAGCTTATGACTATCAGAGTCATATTACAAAGTCTATTGATAATCTCGCTAAGTTATATAGTGATTTCTATCAGCTCAAATATACTGACGTAAGAAGCACTATTATTGGGAACATAACAAATACAATGAGTGACAGAGTTGCAACAAACCATGCAACAATCGCAAAGTTAAACCTTGTTTGGCAGAAATCATTAAATGAACTAAACTGTCACCTTCACCCCTTAGACACAATGACCAGCTCTTGTAAGTCTTCACTTAAAGCATTAGAGACTTCAAAAGGGAAACTTTTTGGAAGAGACTGCATTGCAGCAAACATTGTTATACAGCTGAACAAACTTCGCTATAAGGATGCAAAAGGTACTCTAACTAATCTAAACCATTCTTTTACTTAAATATATTTAGTTTTCTGAATAAAATTTCGAGTTAAAATAAGATATTATAACTAGTGCATGTTTTTATTTCACATTCTTCTTGCATTTGCCAAAATGAGCTTTTTTATGATATTCATAGGTGATCCAAAAGGTTTTGTAACCTTTTTGGACCAACACGAGTTGCCCAGAGGATTGCTACCGCGCTATAGAGGCAACAGACTACATATGCTTTTTCACACATGTGGTATTTTGATCCATCATTATGCCATATTGAAGATATTTCTGTGTTCTGGCTTGGCGTTATGCGGAGGTCTGCGAAATAGTTTATTTCAAGACTTTACATCTGAAACAGGTATCTTTTTTCTTTTTTATACCTGTTCAGTTCATTTGATAAAGTGCTACACAATATTATAGGCTATAGAATTAACTACAAATATAGTTACAAATACAAATTACAAATAGACACTTGCAAGATTAACGGGGAGTAAAGACTATTATAAACAAAGATTATTCTTTGTTACTAATTAACTTTTTCACCTTAGGTATCCGTGAGTTGTGTGTTTTAGCTTTAATTGGAAAGCTACTTTCTGGTCCTTGGATGACAAAATTTTATATTGCACCAGGTACGGGACTTGACTACATATCTGGCATTCAGGTAGTAAAAGATGTTCGGAACACTCTTATTGAGAGCAGCAAGAATCCTTTATCTCTACTTAAACGAAAAACTGATTTCTTTGGTAATGATATTGAAGATGTAGTTTTTGATTCAATAATCAGCTTTTGCCCAGTAACTGATGAAATGAGTAAAGCATTAGCTGACTGCCTTAATGCAGTTATTAGCGTCATTGACAGGCAGTATAAGCGGCAATTTGAAATGAGTTCTAATGATCACCTTAAAGACCAGACTAAGTCAGCTAGGCTTCACAACATTGATTCAGAAGAACTTATGGGTATGTTTAGCGCTGCAAAGCACAAAGCTCCAAATGCCACTCTTTGTTTTCTTTCTTCAAAACTTCGTGCTTGCAAAAATAAAACAACTGCTCTGCTATGCAAAAAGCCAAATGATATTCAAAACAAGTTGATATTATGGGCTATCTCTAATGCCAGAAAAAAGCGGTTTACAAATATGCAATGTCATAATGACCTGAAGTTAGAATTGATAAAACGAATAGCAGATAAAATTCAGAAAAAAGAAAACAAAGAACGCAGAAATGTAGAAAAAATATTAAAAAATTGCATGCCTGATCAGGTAAAAGAAATGTTTCCTGACCTAGAAAATAATGAGGCCTCAGATATTGAAGAAATTCTTATTGGAGCTTCTATTGGAAGAAGTATTTGCCACATGTGGTTCGATAATGCCACTAACACCCAGGATGTATATTACGGCAGAATTGTTGGCATTAAAAAGAAAAAAAGTGATGTATATATAGTTTCTTATTGGAAACCAAAAGAGAATGAAGATGATGATGGTGTTGAGTATGATGTGAGCAAATATCAACTTTCTGCAGACATAATAAGTGGTGATATGGTGATAACATAATAGAAATGTGTAATAAGGTATATGTTATTTTAAATAATAGTATGTCTTATAAACTTGCATTAACAGATATTATTTACAGATAGTAGGTTAATCTTTGTTTTTTATAATAAATTTTACAGTGCCTAATGTATATCATATTCTCTACCCTCCCCTTTTTTTAAGATAATGAAAAGATTTATTATTATTTAATTTCTTTTTATGTATACATATATGTATATACATATATGTATATAGAAATGTAATTTTAGGTAGTCGGTTAGTTACCGATATCCAACAACCAGGGTTGACCTGGTTGCAACGAGCTATGGGAAACCAAAGCTCATTTACTATTTGACATAAGCAAATTGCCTGGCTCATGACAATTAATGTTAATCATAATGATGGCTATACATTGTTTCTACCCAGAAAGACAGACTTTTGCTTGCATGGATTGAGAGATGTAAGTGTTTAGTTACAATAAATCAGTACACTCTAGGCAAATGGCATATGCCATTACCAGATAGTTACACTAACACATAACTTTCTTTTCATTATAACTTATAATCAAATCTATTATATTTCAGGTTAAAAAGTATTGAAGGGTCTACTTCTATCGAATTTTCTGTTTGGTAATGGAAAATGTGTTGTGTATCAGGAGTTAAGTGATTTTGAGTTTTTTTTTAAGTTAGGAAATCATTCTTATCTTCTCTAATTTATAATGGGTTTTTCAGTTATTGTGCTAAATATCTAATATAATTTCTTTTATTGCAAGGTTTTAACTATGATGGCAGCTTGCTACTGTAGATGTTTATCTTAAAGACCTCAAGATTATATTTATTAATTCAGTAATAACAGTTACATGTTAATTTATTATACATTAGTTAATTGTTCGCCTTAATTTTTTTTTTTAATTTTATATATCTGATATATTTTATCTTATCTATCATTGCAAGGTTACGCAACATGATGAAAACCACACGATTGCTTCGATGGATGTTGATCTTTTTCATATCAAGATTAAACCGGTTCATATTTTTTTAGAGATTGATTATGTTTATTAATGCAATAATAACAGTTATATGTTTATTTATTATCCGCGCCATAAGGCATCCTTATTTATTATCCGCGACATAAAGCATCATAAATAGGTATGGCGATTTTAATTTAGGGGTTTACTTTATTTTAGATATCATTGGATGTGGTTTCCTTTGCGTACTAAAGAATCGATTCTTTCTAGCTATGGATGTCACAGTTTTGTTTGCTTCAAAAACTAGGCTTTCTTCAAAGCCACAATTCTGTTAAAAACATTATTAAGCAAAAAAGAAAATAATTATTATACTCTAAATTTTTTGTTAAAGAAGTATGTTTTTAAAAAAATTATTTTTATTTGTTGCGGTTTCTTGGAATTTATATATAGTTAGATAGATATAAGGACTACTGAAGAGAAAATGAAGGAGAGCCGTGGTGGACGTGTCCCCTTCTCCCCCATTGTTTAGATGGATATATTTTTGTAGGTTTTTAGTTGAACTATATGGTGTTTTATGATTATTTTTTTGTACTCCGGCCCCTACTGAAATATCACGCCATTTCCGATGTTATATATATATATATATATATATATATATATATATATATATATATATATATATATATATATATCTTTCATTGAAAATCATTAGTAACGATAAAAATAAGGCGAAAACGCTAAGGCTTTTAATGTATTTAAAGATCACCTATATGCATTTAAACATACGCTATAGAAATCCTATCCTTGGTGCATATTTAATAAAATAAATATATATACCCTTAACCATAAAAATATATATATATATATATATATATATATATATATATATTGCAAAAAAACGCGATATTTTTTTATGCATATTTTATAAAATTTTGTTATAAATTTTACTATTACGTTTTAATCATTAAAAATATTTTGTTACTTCAAAACTTTTTTAATTACGTTTTTTAATCGTTTTGCACATTTTACTATGCAAAATTAAGCGCAAATTAACAATGATTCTATTACAAAGCTGCCGTTAGCCGAACGCGAGTTTTATACGTAAGTTGCATTTTTCTTAAGCAATGCTTCATAAAAAATAATGTTACTTAAAAGAGCATAACTTTTTTTGTAATGATTCTTTTTTCATAAATTTTTCACCATTTTATTACAAATTTAAAGCTCTTTCGAACCATATATAAAACTTGAATAAATAAATGGTTTGAAATTTTTACACACGTACCTAATATATATATATATATATATATATATATATATTTAAATATATATATATATATATATTTATATATATATATATATATATATATATATATATATATATATACACATGCTATTGCTTAACAAAAACTGAATTTATTTAACATATAAATTTTCTGGACAAATGTTTTCCTGAATGTTCTTGTTACACACTCTAAAACCATCCGAATAATAAAAATGCAATAAATTTGAAAAATCGCGTGTAATGGTTTCACATTCCTTGCGAAAACTTGTAATAATTTAATACTCCATTTTTGTAACTGAAAAACCATCACTAAAAACTTAATATCTAAACTGGTTTTTTGGTAAAATATAGTAGTTAATTTCACGTCTGCAGACGGCACAACTCGTTTAAAAGTTACGCGTGGTTTCTGTTGAGTGTTTAAAACTCCCGAAAACACTAAGAATAACACGTGTCAAGAATACAGTTTTGATTCCGTGAAATTAACTACTATATTTTACCAAAAAACCAGTTTGGATATTAAGTTTTTAGTGATGGTTTTTCAGTTACAAAAATGGAGTATTAAATTATCAAAAGTTTTCGCAACGAATGTAGAACCATTACTAAAAGCACACGATTTTTCAAATTTATTGCATTTTTATTATTCGGAAGGTTTTAGATTGTGTAACAAGAACTTTCAGGAAAACATTTGTCGAGAATATTTATATTTTAAATAAATTCAGTTTTTGTTAAGTATTAGCATGTATATACACACACACACACACATATATATATATATATATATATATATATATATATATATATATATATATATATATATATATATATATATATATATATATATATATACACATATATATACACACACACACAAACACACACAAATATATATATATACAGGTGTGTCTATATATGTGTATATATATATATATATATATATATATATATATATATATATATATATATATACACACACGTGTATCTATATACATACACACTTGTGTATCTATATAATTTATACAATGTATATTTTATATATGTATGTATAATACATATATAAAATATGTATGTGTTTATTTATGTATTCATATGTATATATGTGTGTATGTATAAGTCTATATATTATGTATGTATGTATAAATATATATATATATATATATATATATATATATATATATATATATATATATATATACATATATACATACATACTCTTATAAGTAAATGTATATGTTATGTATGAGTAATATAAACTCATATACACACATATGTGTGTGTATTTCGGCGTATGTATATTTGTGTGTATTTGTATCTGTATATGTGTGTGTATTTCTGCGATAAATATATATATATATATATATATATATATATATATATTTATATATAATACATTTTTTGTGTTAATAGTATTATTGTTATTACTATTAGTATTGTTATTATTTATATATATTTGAAAAATACTAGTGTTGTTCCTATATAAATGTGTGTGTACTAAATGCTATAGGATATCCTATTAATGATAATTATTTAACAAAAATGAAAAGAACAAGTTCAGCATAGTAGAAAGAATATATGAAAAAATATCGATCAGTTTTAGCTGGAAATTTATTTCCTGAATGCAAAATCTAGTAATACTTTGTTGCAAAATACTGTCCGTAAGTAACTTTACTTATCTGTAAATCAATTGTTTATATTTGAAAATTATTATGTAAATGTTAAATTATTTTTTAATTGTTTGAGAAGATACAAAAAAGAGTCAGCAGTATAAAAAATATGGCATGAGCCGAAGCCAGCAAGAAAATTTCTTGCATAGTCTATCTGATTGCAGAAATGATATTTTTTTTGCTGATAAAGGTAAGGGTCTATTATCAAGCAGACTATGGCTAGTGATATGCATTAGCACATATTGAACTTTTTTTGTTTTGTTTGAGTGTATGTATATATATATATATATATATATATATATATATATATATATATATATATATATATATATATAAAACATTTTTAAACCAGAATATGTGGGCTTTAATAAGCAACAAAGCATAAATTGAAAAGATTCTACTATAAGTCTTCTACTTACTTATAATCTACTAAATTATCTTACTAATTCTACTAAAAGTCAACTACTAAGTTTTTCACATGTTCAACGAAAAAGATAATGAGAAAAAATATTAATGGTGGTACAACTGTTAATGAAAATACTTGTATTAAAACTCTAGTTATTTATCTTTAACTTCAAAAAATTTAAAATGACACTAATATTTCTGGTAAATTTTGTTTTTGCAAATTTTATCTTTTAGGAGTTTTACCGTTGTCACATAATCTAGATGAAGACAATATATTTAAAGAAGACTTCAGAAACTTAATAAAGATAATAATATTAATGTTGATTAAGGTAGGTGACTATTAATGAACAGGGGGCATGTGTGCATTTGGTTCATTTAAATATTATGTATATTTTATATTTATATTTATTACCTATATTTGAGTGTATATTAGTCTAATTTATCTTAAAACAGGATATTTGCACTTTAACAAGCAACAAAACCTAAATGAGATGGTTTCGAATCAACCTTTAAAGATTTCTATATTTATAAGCAAAAATCAATTAAGAGAGGATTTACATCCTGGTACAAATGCTAATGAAAATACTTGTGAATACTCGGGCTTCTGGGTCTTTCCAAAGTAATAACTTATTTGCATTTAATTTAAAAGTTTATAATATTTAAAAAGTACAATAGTATATTTGATGATTTATGTTTCTTAATGGGTTTCATAAATTCTTAAAGGGCGTCTCTTATTTAGGTTGAAGTTGGTGGCTCTGAAAAACAATTTGAAAAGAAGAATGAAGGGTTGATTCCGTTTAAATGTACAGACACAAACAAGCGTGATTAATATGGAAAAAATCAATTTTACTCTTCCATCGAATCATTACTCTGGTTTTTTCAAACAGTATTTTTTATAGTGCATTTATTTAGATAAAATACAAAACAATAGACTAAGATAATCATTTATTTTGTTATTTATTATAAAACTTGTTTTTTTTTTTAAAATAGATTAAGGCGAATCATCAAAAACCATTACCAATACAGATCGACCAAAAAATCAGACAAACGAAACTTCTCCCGTGGATGATGCCATGTTTTAGCGTAAAATGATTGTCACACCATTACATAAAAAGAAATTTGGGCTACTGCAATAGTTTTTAGATAAAGATTTGAATGAAATTAAATTTGAACAGGTTACCTCAATTGAAGAATTAGTAAAGTTAGAGATCCGACTTTTAAGAAAAATTAAAAAGAACATTTGATGCTACTGGAATTGTTTGTAAAAATGCGAAAGCGTATTGTTATACGATTTTAGATTTTATAATGACGTAAGAGGCGATCAATCGAAATTAAATATTATGTATGGTAACCATGTGCCAAGCGTCTTTTATTAGCTTATTTTTAATGATTTGGTTTTTTATTTCTTTGTTTATTTTTTCTTTGTAGTATTATTGTAAAATAATTTACCTTAAAAAACAAAAATAAAACAACTAAATTGTCGTAAATATAATGTAGTATATATAAAAAAAAGTTTAAACGGTTTAAAGCTATACGTGTCTAACAAAACCTACGTATTTTTGGTTTATCATTAAACCGTGCTGAACAGCTGTTAGTTCAGGCATAAATTTGGAAAACTTATGCCTGAACTAACTTATGACGTTAACTAAAGTTTCCGTTTGGAAACTTTATTAAATGCCGTAAGTCCGTTTTAAACTATAGAAAACACAAATTTAAAACCTCATAAAACACGAGTTTAGAACCTCAAAACACGTATTTAAAACATAAAAATACTCGTGTTTGAAACCTTAGAAAACACGTGTAAAACTCCAGTTAAACTTCCCGTGAAATCCACGTGTTTTTGGTTTACGCCTGGATCGTAACAAACACGTGTTTATACGGGTTTTAAATCCGAGATTAAAACCAGATGTGCCGTCTTTAGTTTTAAGTAATAAGCAACCATACATGATGTCAAACTATTTAAAAGGTTAGAAGAAAAATTAATATCTTTGTTACAATTACGCTGATTAACAAATAAATTTTTTGTTGTTGAAATCTTGTTAACTAGCACAAATTAAATATGTTGATTTCAAATATGTAAACCATTTCTTTCTATCCCCCTCAGTTTTTGAAATATAGGCATAACGCATTTATGCATATTAAATCAATTTTAATATAATACAGTGGTTTTTATAAATTTAGACGCACTCATTTTTTGTACATATATGTAAAAAAATACTTAAAATAATAATAAAATAAAAGTGCTACCGCTATGTTTGATATATAATTTAATAGAGGAAGTGAAACTCTATTATAGAGTACCTTAATTTTTTTTACAGGATGTTTATTACTCATTCTATACCAATTAACACAAAAAAGTTTATTGATAAGCTTGATTTTATTTTATTCATAAATTTAGACGCACAACCGAAAAAGTCTAATATCTTGTTAATTGATAGTTAATTAGTAGTTTATTTCCTATATTTCTCATTAATAGGCCTAAATTAATTGATTTTGTCAAAAAACCTTGTATCAATATAACTTACCTGGAATTAGTTAATCATTATTTAATAAATAAACAAAAAATAAGTTAGTTTTGCGCTAAATAGACGCAAAAAATGGGCAAAAGACGTGCCACTCAAGGTGAAAGATGGCAAATTTTTGCTCACATCAAAGAAGGAACCAAAAGTAATAAAGAAATCGCCAGGTCAATTGGAGTTTCTGAGAAATGCAAAACTTTCTTCACACTGGTGGTGCCAGTGAGAAAACGAGGCCAGTTAGACCCTTGTCAACCACCAGAAAGGACGATAGTGCCCTTTTTAGAGCTGTCAGAGCTAATCCAATAATTAGTAACAAAGAATTGACCACAGAATTCAATACAACGCGAAATACATCTATTTTTTTAAAAGCACAGTCCGCCGAATACTTATCAAATACAAGATTGGAGTCTACTCTGCTTTGAAGAAACCGCTCCTGCGTCCATATGATAAACAAAGAAGACTAAAATTGTGTTGTGAAAGAAGGTATTGGATAATAGAATAATGGAAAAACATTATGTGGAGTGATGAGAGTAACTTTGAGCTTTTCCATCGCAAATCATAACAGTCAAAAGAATGGCTCACGAAAAGTATTACGCCAGGTACATTAGACCGACTGTACAAAATGGAGGAGGCTCGATAGGAATCTGGTCATGCTTTAATTACAAAGGTGTTAGTATGTGCCAAACATACACCGGAAGAATCAACTCCAGAATATACGTAGAAGTACTGGAAAACAAGCTAATTCCATCAATTGACCTGGTTATGCTCAATGATAAACCATGGAAACTTCAACAAGATGGCGCTACTACACATACTGCACACTATACAAAGGAGTGGTTAAACGATAATAATATGAAGACAATACCGTGGCCTCCATACTCACCTGATTTGAACCTAATTGAAAACATTTGGGCTTGGATTGACCGTAAATTGGCAAAGGTTAAAATTTCCACACTTGGCCAGCTGAAGGACATCTTTAAGGAGACCTGGTATAGGGTCCCAGAAGCGATGTGCAAAAATCTTGTTGAGCCTATGCCTAGAAGATTTCTTAGTTGTATTAAAGCAAAAGGCGGATACACAAAATATTGATTGGTTCATAAATTACGCCTCCTATTGTATCGCGCGTTTAAATTTATGAATAATTTTTTTTGTCTTATTTTTTTAATACCATGTAGTGGTACCTAATTATTACTTAGTATTTGTATTTTTTTTGTAATTTTTTTTTAAATTTTGTATTCTGTATGTATTTATCTAATAAATAGAAAAAAAATAAACCAAAATCATTATTGTTTTATCGAGAAAAAACTAAAAACTCCTATTCTCAAATAATACATGGAAATCTTTATAGTGACATTACTATAATGATTTACATGTATTATTTATTATAATTTTAAGCAATTTAAGTTATTAATATATCATTAATCTTATATTTTGTTTTTTATAAGTTAAGTAAAATATTATAATTGCTTTAAGTAATTTGTTTAACTTCGTGATTATAAATTTAAAGCTAATTAAATCCTAATTAAATCCATCCTAGTAGCTAATTAAATTAAATCCTAGTATCTAATTAAATCCTAAAAATGGTTTTTAACTATAACTGTATTATATATAAACTTTTTTTTATTTTTAAATTCGATTAAAGACAAAAAAAAGCACCATTTTTTTATATTAAAAATAAGGTTTAATGTTAATAAATATTGTTTGGTTTAAATTTTTTGGCTTTAGATTTGTGACGAACGTTCGGCAAATTGCGTTGAAGTGTCCACCAGTAATCCGTTAACATTGTTGCACTCAAACGACCTTGATAACGCGACTCCATTACCATTATATATTGATGAAAGCGTTCACCATGTTCGTCGGTTACAGAACCAAGGTTTTCTGGAAAGAAATTAAGATGCGAGTCAAGGATGAATTTTGAGGGACATGTTGCATCCCATATCTCTATAGGCATTTATGCCATTTTTAACCACATCTTCAAAATTTACAGACTATTTCCGAGAAAATTAGCAACGACTGATTTAAATGCCAGCCAGGCATTTTTTTCAATTCCACTAAATAAATTTTCAAAGTGGATGTCAGTAAAAATCTTTTTTATTTGAGGACCTATAAATATACCTTCTTTCACCTCAGCGTCACTCAATTCAGGAAATTTGTTACGTAAGTACATAAACGACTTTGATTCATTGTGTTGCGCTTTAACAAATTTTTTTCATAAGTTGTAATTTTATATGGAGTGGTGGCATAATTATTTAATCATGTTCAACTAATGGCAATCGAAGGACATTTTTTTTCCTGGCTGCATTCTATCTCTGATTGGCCATCCTTCTTTATGTAGTATTGCTTTCTATCTCTACTGTCTCATTCACATATAAAGCAACAATACTTTGAGTAGCCTGTTCGCATTCCCATGAGAATTGTAATTACTTTTAAATCACCACATATTCTCAAGTTATATTTACCATAATCAATTTTATTTAATAGCAGCGTCATTGTATTGTATGTTTCTTTTAGATTGGCAGAATATGCAATTGGTACAGACGCATGTATACTTCCGCTGTGAAGCAATACTGCTTTTAAACTGCTTTTTGATGAATCAATAAATAATCTCCATTATTATATATAGAGTTCAATGCCAAGGTTTTTCATAAGATTCTCAATATCGATGCAATAACATATATTCTCATTAACTGTAAAAAACATTACCAATTTTTTGTGACGGTTTCGAAATTTAGAAATTGTTGTACCTGGTGCCCATAAGTTAAACTCTTAAAGTCGAGATCCAAGTAATTCAGCTCGGCGTTTTGTCAGCACCATGTCTCGCACAAGATCGCAAAGTTCCGCATTATTAATTAAATGGACGTTTTCGTCGTGCTTGTTGTAATCAGAGTCTGAGCTACTGACAGAAGACGCAACTTGAAGTTCGTCTAACATTTCTATATCAATATTATATTCAGTAGATGCAGTAGGTATTGGCAAAGTGGCAGGATTATGAAGTATTGGCTTTGAAACTAATGCCACTTCAGGATATTTAACAGACAATCAAGTTTTATATGAAAATCCAGCAATGTTTACAGAACAGAAATAACAACGCGTAGTATGGTTGTTAGACTCCCCCCATATTATTGGAACACCAAACAAAAAATGGTTGTTCTTTTTTGCTTTTCTTACCCAACCACGCAAGTTGCTTGCACATGCTGAGCAGATAAATTTTGGTTAACAAGCCTTATCCAAATGTACTTTTGAATCAAAATATTATTCATACGCTTTTTTTAGAAATGGTGTAAAGGTTTTCCGATGAGATTTGTCTGTTAGATAGCTGCTGACATAACAAAACATATCTTTTGAATTAATACAGCCTCTGAAAGCCATAATATTAACTTACAGTTCAATTTAAGTTTAAATAATGATAAAACTATGTAAACCTTTTAGAATAAATTAAAAAAATAAATAAAATACAACAAAAAATAGAAATATTTCTATGCTTAGTAAAAACATAGAAAATACAACTTTACAAGTATATCAAAAAGCTGACGTGATACAAAAAAATGGTTTTCAGATTTGAAATCAGCGCTAAAAACTACATTAGAGTATATAAACCACATATTAGATTTCCACAACTTGTTTATTAGTGTTATCAGTTTTAATACTATCTGCAATTAAATAATTTTTAACATTATCTGGTAAACTCTGCTGTAGAAAACCAAAAAATCGTAAACTCCTGCTTAATCTTCATGTATTGCCATTTAAACTAACACTTTTGGTGACAAAATAGCATGTTTAACACTATCAGTTTCCTCAAGAGGCGGCCTTTGGGGGGGGGGGGCATTCCAGATTTTGCCGGGGCCTCAGGATTTTTAGGGCCTCATAATTTTAAAATTTAAATATATATTTTTTAATAAAAAAATTAATATTTTTACAAAAACTCATTAGACAAACATTTTTATCAAAACTCATCAGACAGACATCTTGAAGATCCACAACCTCAAGATGGTCTTGACAATCTTCCTGCACTTGAAAATGATCCAGATACCCTACCTCATAATCATGGAGAAGATTATCTAGGTCCAATACAGCTTGAAGAAGATCCAGATACACTACCTCATTATCATAGAGAAGACGATCAAGGTCTTCTCTATGATAATGAGGTAGTGTATCTCATTATCATAAGGATTTATGGCCCTCAAACCGAAGATGATCAACAGCCCCTCTATGTTCCAGAAAATAATCTTGTTGAAGAAAATATTACGTTTCCATCAACATCACAGTAAGTAGGAAATTATTTTTGTATGAAAACAGTACAGTCCCTGTTATCCGTCACACGTTTATCCGAAAAGAACTTTTTTTCCCATTTTTTTATTTTTTATTTGTTATTTTACCTTTCCTTTTCATAGTTTCTATTGATATTTTGCATATTTTTGCTTTATTTTGCGTTATTTAAATAATATAAATACGCAAAATCACATTAAGAACTGTAACCTACTTATGCATATAATTTTTTTTTTCATTCTCCATATCCTTGTTATCCGAAAATTTTTTCTCTTATCCGACACCTCTTCGTCCCCTATTAGTCGGATAATCAAGACTTTACTGTATAAATCTTTATTCTCTTATGAAAGATCCAATTCTAATTTCCTTAATTGTTGCATTTCAGAATTGAGGATCCTGCTCTTTTGCCCAAAATCTTAATGAATTCATTTAGAGAAATTCTGGTTCAACAAGGTCTTATAAAACTGAAGGAGGAAGATTTTCCAAAAGATGACCATGGACAAAAATTCTCTGTGATGTATTATAAAGGGCATTTTCCAAATGGGGAAACCTATCAAAGAAAATGGTTATTTTATTCCAAGCATTCAAACAGCATATTTTGTTTTCCTTGCAAAACATTTTCTATCGGAAAAAAGAGCACAAAATTAACTGAGAATGGATATTCTGATTGGAAACATATAACATCAGATCTCAAGGATCATGAGAAGTCCGTAAACCACAAGGAATGCTTTATAAAGTGGATGGATTTGGCTGCAAGAATGAAGAAAAATGAGACTGTCAATGAATGCAACTTAAAAAAAAAAATCAAATTAGAAGTGGAGTATTGGCAAAACATTTTGAAGAGAATAATTTCAGTTATAAAATTTCTTGCATCTCACAATTTAGTATTCCAAGGACACACTGATAAATTATTTTCTAAAGGCAATGGAAATTTTTTGGGCTTGATTGAAATGATTTCAGAACTTGATCCTATACTTCAAGAGCATCTAAGAAAAATTAAATCACACGAAGTAAGTGATCACTATCTTGGGAAAAACATTCAAAACCAAATTATTTAACTTTTGGGTTCAGAGATAAAGAAATCTATAATTTTAAATTGTCAAAATATTATTCAATAATTATGGATTGCAATACAGACGTAACTCACCAAGAACAATTAACCCTAGTTCTTCAATTTTACAACTGCAAGTTATTTCCAGTTGAAGAACATTTTATTGGATTTGTTGATGTAAATAGGACGACCGGTGAAGTTTTAACAAAAACTTTCCTGAAACATTTCACAGAAGCAGGTCAAGATATAATAGATTGTCAAGGTCAATCATATAATAATAAAGCAAACATGAAAGGGATTCATTCTGGAGTGCAAAAAAGAATAAGAGACATTAACCCTAGAGCGTTTTTTGTGCCATGTAGTGCCCACAGTTTGAATTTGATGGTATGTGATGCTGCAAAATCTTCTTCAAAAGCAGTGTCATTTTTTGGTTTGGTACAATAAGTTTCTAACTTTTTCTCAGGTTCTAATATCAGTGGGCCATTTGAATGAAATCAGTGCAAACTTTGACTTTGAAGCCACTGTCTGATACTCGATGGGAGTATCGAGTGGAAAGCTTAAAGACATTAAAATATGAATATTCCAAAGTTTATGATGCTCTAGTTGAAATTGCTAACAGTTCAGAGTATGATACATCTACCAAATATCAGGCAAATAATCTTGCCTGATATTTGGTAAGCTTGAGTGTATGGTATGACATATTATTTCAAGTAAATTTGGTCAGCAAAAAAATGCAGTCTCCAGACTATGATCTATCAACGGCACAAAGTGAAATTGACCAACTACTCAAGTATTTTAATGACTTTCGTGATAAAGGAAATAAGAATGTCAAACTTTTTGCTATGGAAATTGCAGAAAAATTATAAGTAAGTCCTCATTTTGAAGCTGAAAACACAATTCGTCCCCGAAAGAAAAAAACTCTTTTTTCCTATGAATTTGCAGATGAACCAATTTTAAATCCAGAAACACAGTATGTAGTGGAAGTTTGCAATGTACATTTAGATCAAGTGCTATCATCTTTAACAAGTCGATTTAATCAACTGAAAGAACTTTCTGAGCTTTTTGGATTCTTATATAAAATTCCAGAAGTCACCCAAAATACTGAAGCACTTAAGAAACATAGCAAGGATTTAGAGGTTGCCTTAACTGAAGATGGACATTCAGATGTGATATCAAATCAATTATTTGATAAAATCAAAGCAATATCCAGTATGGTTCCTGGAAAATTCCTCCCTTAGGCACTGATTAAGTTTATTTTAGAAAATCACTACGAACAATATTTTCCAAATTTAGTTATAGGGTCATTCCACGCCAGGTGGTCCAGAGGTCCCCGCACTACCATCTCCGATTTTAATAAAATTTTGACAGTATGTTGTTAAAAATGTTTTATAAACATTGCCAAAATTTCAGATCAAAATAATTATTATTTTGGATTTTGTGGTACTTTTTGTAAAGCTTACCCAAACATCAATATATGTCAGTAGCTAAAAATTGAATTTTTGGGGTCCTATATTTTTGCAATGAAAGGATAATATATCTTAAAAACGTGGTTTCTTAGTAAACCGAAGGTGCAGATCACAAATAATTTATTACAAGTTTCATATTATGCCTACAATTGAGTCTATGGTTCGCCAAATATCGTCACAAACCCAACACTATAAATATTTTTTATTTATTTGTAGGATCATATCTCTAAAACTAAAGGTTTTTGAATATTGCTATTTTTTCTAAAGGTTCTACATACTATCATAATGATATGGATTAAAAATTTGCTATTTTGAAAATTTTTCTGCTGAGTTATTCTGGAAGCTGAGTTATTCTGGAAGTTATTCTGTAAAGTATCTTAAAGGAACTGGCCTATACATAAATGAAGACTTCGCTCAAGAAACAATATATCATCGAAGAAAGCTCTGGGAAGAAGTTAAAAAACTAAGAAGCGAAGGTAAATACGCCATTTTAAAATACGATAAAATATTTACACGAGATTTTAAAAAATAGCGCAACACACTTTTGTTTTACTGAGTTAAACGCGTTCTAAATTTTACATTCTAAAATAATGGCAATAAAAAATAAAACAATAGATTTTGAAACGATGCGCTTTAATGTCTTTGAAACCGCGAATAATATTCTCAATGACGCTGATACGCAAATTTTTCAAACGTATAATTTTAACTCTCGATATTTTGAAACAGAAACTTTCAAAACTGAACTTGAAGCTTATAAAAATAATTTTACGATAATTCACATAAATATAAGAAGCATAAATAAAAATTTTGACAAACTTAAACATTTCCTAATTGATTGCAATTATTCATTCAGTATGATTTGCCTAACAGAAACTTGGTGTTCTGATGAATCAATCCAAAATAACTCTAACTTTCAAATTCCAAATTATAAATTATTATCTTCTGAAAGGAAAGCATACAAAAAAGGAGGAGGGATTGCAACTTATGTTCGGAATGATCAAGTGATAAAAGTGAGAAAAGATCACTCCATTTCTAACCCCGATAGTGAGGTCTTTACAATAGAGATCATCAACTCCAAATTTAAAAATATTATAGTCTCTACCTGTTATAGGCCACCTGAAGGTAATATTAAAAAATGTTCTAATTATCTAGAAGAAATTTTTCTTAAAATCAATAAAGAGCAAAAAAAGTTGTTCTGTATCGGGGACTTAAACATAGATTGTTTAAAATACAAAGAGTGTCCGATCACTAAATTATTTTTTGATAACATGTTTCAACATTGTATTTTACCAATTATTAATAAACCCACACGGGTAACCTCGAATACTATTTCTGCTATAGATAACATACTAACAAACTCATTTCTAGATACCTCCTTAAAAGCAGGAATAATAAAAATTGATATAACAGATCATTTTCCAGTTTACTTTACAATAAAACATGATACAAAAATAAATAATAACTCGAAAAAAAAAATTTATAAAAGAAAAATAAATAAAAATTCTATTAAATGTTTTAAAGACGCACTATCGGCAGTAGATTGGGTTAAAGTGTATCAAGAATGTAACCTTGGGAACACAAACTCTGCATATAATACTTTCACAGATATTTTTCTAAAACACTATTATAATCATTTTCCAATCAAAGAAAAAGAAATAAAAGTAAAACATTTGAGCTGTCCATGGATCACCCGCGGAATCAAAAAATCTTCAAAAACTAAACAAAGACTATATGTTAAATATTTGAAAAACAGAAATGAAGAAAACCTATCTACTTATAAACAATATAAAAATCTTTTCGAAAAAATCAGAAAACATTCTAAAAAAGTTTATTATTCTAAATTACTTCAAAAAACTAATGGAGATACCAAAAAAACATGGAACATCATGAAAGAAATAATCGGAAAAAAGTATATAAAAACAAACAGCTTACCAGATAGAATTATTATAAATGAAATAGAACACAACGATCAGAACTCTATTGCCGAACAATTCAACAATTTCTTTGCAAATATTGGCCCTAACATGGCGTCTAAAATTCAAACCGCAAATAACTCCTTTGAAAATTATTTTACTGATCTAAATAGCGAACTAACTTTCAACGGATTAAGCTATGAAGAACTCGAAAATGCAAAAAACTCTTTAAAAATCAACAAAGCACCAGGAATTGATGAAATTTGTAGCAATATTGTAATGAGTATCTTTCCGATAATAAAGAAACCCCTCTTCGAAATATTTAAATCTTCAATTACAACAGGAACCGTTCCAGAGAAATTGAAAATTGCTAAAATTGTACCAATATATAAAACTGGAGAACCATACTTACTAAACAATTATAGACCAATCTCAATTCTTCCTGTATTCTCAAAACTCCTCGAACGAATAATTTATAATAAATTATACCAATATATAACAAACAACAATATCTTAAATACAAAACAATTCGGCTTTCAAAAGCAACATGCAACCGAACATGCAATCGTAGATCTTGTAAATAGCATCAACTACTCATTTGTTAATAAAGAATTTGTTTAAGGAATCTTTATAGATTTATCGAAAGCATTCGATACTGTTGATCATGCTATCCTGCTAAAAAAATTGGAAAAATATGGCGTAAAAAATGTTGCATTACTCTGGTTTAAAAATTTTTTGCTAAACAGGCAGCAATGTGTTAATACTGATGAAAATATCTGTTCAAAATTGCTTAAGATTAAATGTGGCGTTCCCCAAGGTTCCATTCTAGCTCCCTTATTGTTCTTAATATACATTAACGATCTTCCAAAAGTCTTAAACAAACTTGATGTAATAATGTTTGCAGATGATACTAATTTATTTTATTCATCTCAGTCTATTGAAGAACTCTTTGAAACAACGAATATCGAACTTGAAAAACTTAATATCTGGCTAAAATCTAATAAATTATCTTTAAACACAGAAAAAACCAATTACATTTTATTCCATCCCAACCAAAAAAGAAAAAAAATACCTAATATATTACCATTGCTAAAAATAGAAAACAAAAATATTGAAAGAGCCTCAATAACAAAATTTCTAGGTTTACTAATTGACGAAAATATTTCATGGAAAGCACACATTGACTATTTAAATACAAAAATAACCAAAAACATTGGCGTGCTATACAAAGCTAGACCAATGTTATTCCAAGAAAATCTAAAACATCTTTATTTCTCATTTATACAGACCTATTATACATATGGTAATATAGCATGGGCAAGTACCAATAAATCCAATTTGAAATCACTTTATCGACGTCAAAAACATGCCTTTAGAATTGTCTATAAAAAAAGACAAATTCACTCATGCTGAACCTTTGTTTAAACTCCTTAATGCACTAAACGTCTATAGAATTAACATTTATCAAAACTTATTGTTTATGCTGAAATATAAACTCGGGCTTGTCCCATCACATTTCTCAAATGATTTCTTTAAAAGCAATAGAAATAGATATGACACTCGAGAAGTAGGAAACTTTAATATACCGTTTAGAAAAACAAAACTATCGCGTTTCACAATTTCATATCGCGGTCCCTATCTCTATAATAAACTGATATCCAGAAATACCATAATTACAAAATTAGATAACCAAAATTGTTTGAAAATCTTACTAAAAAAATTCGTTTTAAATATAAACAATTATATGAACTTACACTAAACTAATACTGAAACTAGAGCCAAAATTAACGTTGAAGCGAAAATCCCAAAAAACTTCAATAACAAATATTAATGTAAAAAATATATAAATCAAAAATAATTTTATTTATGCCTAATCATATATTTATGTGTGCAAAATCTAGCATTTATCAATTATTTTTTATCTTACATTTTATTATATGTGAATCCAATATAAAATGAACTACCATTATATTTTGTGAAACTAGAAACATGTAAAAACAAAAATACAAAAAATATTACTAGTACAAGCGGTTTCTTGATGACAAGACCATCTGGTCTTCTGCAAGTTTCCCGCGTTCTTTTAATAATAATGATACCCTGCAGTTATATTCTTTGTATTCTATAAAGTTGTGAGATTTTATTTTTTCTCCTACCATCATATATTTTATAAAAATTGTAAATTTGTATCAGTTATATAGATAGAATCACAATATTGTAAAGATAAAAGAACAAAAAAAAAAAAAAAAAAAAAAGCAATATGGCGAAAAAAGTGAAAAACCCTAAAATAACGTGTGTTTGAACCCCTAAAACTTGATGTGGGCAAATTTTGTTTGTTTTTTCAATTGCATTATTGGAAAGACCTTATTTCAAAATTTTAGAAACAGTAAAAACTGTCTTGGAGAGATCTTTCTTATGAACGAAAAAAACTTGGTCAATATATAAATTTTTTGAGTTTTACAATTTCGTCCTAAACATAAAGATTTATCATACTGCATCAAAATCAAAGCTTACTGTGCCAAAAATCAAAATGTTTTAATGTTCAAAAAATATTATTTAACATTTGCTTGAGTTATTTCTAGGGATTTTCGGGTCTGGGTACCCGGACACGGCGAGTCTGTGGCTGAATACCCGGTCTAAGACTCGGGGAGTCTCGTGATTTGAATGCCTGGACTTGTTTCGGACGCATCAGGGTGTTTTTTGAATCCCTGACCTCTCTAGTCATCTGTATGTGATGCATAATAGCATGCTTAGATAATGCTGTAGTTATATTATTGCTAGGGCAACCCACGGTAAAAAAAGTTCATAAAATTAACGGTTGGATCAAAACTGTCAATTACAAAATAGTTGAGTAAATCTAATCCAGAAAGAGGCAAAATATAAATTATAATATTTTCTAATGTATTTTAAAACAATTTTGTATCATTTAAGAAACTCTTCAAGGTATTGGAAGTGTGCACTTTAAGAAAATATTATTATGGAACATGAGTTGACAATACGCTAAAGCCTATTAAATTAAATGTTGAAGCTTTTAGTTGAAACGCTGCTGATCTTGCAACAGCCCGATTAGTAATTGATTTTATGTTAAGAAAATTAAAAGAATCTAATGGTACTTTAAGTAGAGAGCTATTAATGACAATAAAAACTAGAATATATAGCCATTAAATTCAAGATTTAGACGAGCTATTTTAATCTCTTGAAAATGGTACTACGCCAAGGAAAAGAAAAAAACTTACAACAGATTTATTGAAGAGATTATAAAATACTGCGAATAAATGCATGTTATTGGCAACTTAAAATACTAGAGAAGTTGAACCAAAAAGGGGCGCTTGTTTTTTTTGTTATATATGTATTTTTTTAAATTTTATTACGAAATTTTAGGCGACGATTATTCATATGCCTAAGAGCACCGTCAATTCAACACGTCACAAATGCGGTCCTGGTTATAGATGCAAAATCTAGTTAAAAAATACAGCTTTTACAACACATTTTCTGCAACAAAAAACTAAAAACAAATATTTTTATGTTAATATATTGTTTCTTATCTACAAAAAAAAAAAATTTGTGATAGAAAAAATTCAGTTGTACGAAACTATAATCAACTTGATTCCAAATTACATATTTAAAATAGCTTCAAATTTGGAATTAATGTCTAAAACAACAATTGAAGGTAAATTGTAATATCGACCTGTTGCAGAACTGATTGGATTTGGAATGACTGCAATAACATGCTGCTCAGGAACCCAACAATTGTCCTTGGTGCTAGGTGCCAGTAAAATGACTGAGCCATACCATGTGGATGCATAAAATCAATGAAAACATCTTCCTGTTCTTCTGAAATTTCACAAACATGTCCAACCCATTAATGTGCATCGTAAATACATGCAACAAAATTTCCAGGACTAAGATCAGACAGTGAAACTAATTTGGTTGAGTTGTTGTTGTAACTCTCATTAACGTTTGCAATAAAAGATGTATTGTCATTTGAAATACAACTGACACAAACCTGATATTTATTTACAGGTACAAATTTGTGATTATCGCGAGTACCTGCAACTGTGTTTCCAGTGCTAAATCGTTTCTCTTGATTGTCTTTAATATTGTCTACTTCATCACTATCAACATAAATAAATGAAATATCTGTGATACTTTCCTTGCAAAAATCATATAAATTTAAGGGCGTTAAAATTTGATTATCAATTGGCTGTTGAAGACTGGCACGTGTTGCTAAACGCTTTACAGTTCCTCCAATTCCATCACAGGGAGATTTTCCATGACTAGTTGCAAAGAAATTCCATTCTGCTCTAATACCATAGTCAGTATAATGGTGACATAAATTCATAAAATTTTTGAAATTTTTGTACTGTGCAGCTGAACCGTCACTGAAATAATGAATAAGTTCAAAAGATAAAAAGTTTTAAGTTCAGTTAATAATTTACTAAGAAATACATGAACAGAAATAGTATCGTGATGCATGCAATTAAGGATAACACAATAACATTTATTTTTAAGTATGTCATTAAGTTTGTAGTAAACAACAAAAGGATGCATAGTTGTTTGGCTGTTTTCCCAGTAAAACCCTTGAACAGCATCTTGCACAACAAATGAATAGTTTTCAGAAAAATCCATCAAAATGATCAACTCATTTGATTTCAGTTCATTTTTCAATAATGGCAAATATTTGTTTTGGTTTTTGGCAATAAAATGATGCTTAGATAAAATAAATACTTTTGAAATTAAATCATCTATGAAGTCGTCTACTGGTAATTGCAAACATTCTAAAGTTTCACGATCTACTTTTATCCATTGCTTGAATGTTATAGTTTCATCACATTTAAAGTCTTTAAATTGCTCTTCAAGATAAGTCTTTAACATTTCATTCCCTGGACATTTATCGCAACGATGAAGCATACATTCTTTAGATTCAATATCACAAACTATTTTTTCAGTTAGACATTTATAGTCTACCGTAACTGGGCTACTTGCAAGCATTAATTTTATATTCTGGTGAATCGTACATACACAAAAAGGATGGGTACATGAAGATCAAACAGTTATACACCATTTTGGACGTAACTCGTAGAATTTAGAAAATCCGACTTCAGCTCCATTTTCTTTTTTATGCTCCAAAAAAAGTTCCTTTAAATTAACTAACAGTAATTTTTTTTGCATATGCACTTTTTTTGCACCAATGCGTACAGATACAAAATCCTTTTTACCTGGACATATTCTGCTAAAAGCTTCGTGTTCATAAAATTTCAAAATTTTTTCTTTAACATGTTCTGGCAATTTCTTTGCTGCATTTCTTTCTGGAAGTGCTAAAATTCCACTTTTTGCTTTTAACTTTTTTGCTGCTTTAGCCATTCTGTCTGATACTTTAAACTCACTACATATTTTTATTCTTGACCAACTGTTTGGTATAAGAGTTAAAACTTGAACTTTTTCACGTGGATTACTGATTGTAGATATTTTATCTTTCAATTCTAATATCAAATCTGACCAGTCAATGCAATTCTCACACTCTACACTTGCATTGCTTAATAGTAGGACACTATTATCTGGTGATAAACCATTAACAACAGCTATTTTTTCTGCAACTGTTATTTGCACTTGCGAAATTTTGCTTTTTACATAACTAGCATGATCTCTCTTACTAACACGTTTTCTTAAAGGTGAAATTCCAAGCTCAGAAAGGCAAGTATTAATAGTGTCAGTTGAACAAAATATATCATCTATGTCATCAATATCGTCAATTTTTTCACTTGAAGAGCTTGTGGTTGAATAAGCTTTGCGGCAATTTGGACACAATTTTTGACCTGGACAAATAACTTTATTTGTTAAATTCGAAAGACAGTCTGGCAGACTATTAATACTGCAGACTGTCTGCAGTCTCTTGGTCAATACATCTCAAGCCTTTAACTGAGCAACGATTGGCGATACCAAAAGGGTTTAAACAATGACGCTGTAAATGCGTGTATTTAACCAACAGCAGTGATTTGTGGTGGAAACAAATTAGAGTAATATTTTAAAGTTCGCCTCACAATCAAACTCTGTTCCTCGTTCGAAAGTTCTGAGCAAGTCAATAAAACCCTTTTTTCGAGAATAAGTACTTAAATGACATAAACTTCCACCAAATTTTCTAATAAAACAAGTAGTTAAGTTTTGTTCAACAGACATGTCAGGATAAATTTAAAATAACTCTTATTATAACATCTATTCTAATTTTCGTTTTCGAATATTAGATGTTTGTGATGAACTTAAATATTTGAAATTAATTTAGAGAGATTTGTCCGTAGAATAAAAATATATTTACTTACTAAAATTACCTCTACATGGCAATAGTTAATATACGGATCTACGTTAATATACGGACCATGGCAATAGTTAATATACGGACCTACCATCTTAATATACATCGTTTTTAAAATATCAAAGGCTTTGCAGACTTAACTTAGCTTATAAAAACTAGATTTTTTTCGTTGATAAGAAAGATCTCTCCAAGACAGTTTTTACTGTTTCTAAAATTTTGAAATAAGGTCTTTCCAATAATGCAATTGAAAAAACAAACAAAATTTGCCCACATCAAGTTTTAGGGGTTCAAACACATGTTATTTTAGGGTTTTTCACTTTTTTCATCATATTGCTTTCAGAATAACTCAGCAGAGAAATTTTTAAAAAAGCAAATTTTTAATCCATATCATTATGATAGTATGTAGAACCTTTAGAAAAAATAGCAATATTCAAAAACCTTTAGTTTTAGAGATATGACCCTACAAATAAATAAAAAATATTAATAGTGTTGGGTTTGTAACGATATTTGGCGAACCATAGACTCAATTGTAGGCATAATATGAAACTTGTAATAAATTATTTGTGATCTGCACCTTCGGTTTACTAAGAAACCACGTTTTTAAGATATATTATTCTTTCATTGCAAAAATATAGGACCCCAATACGAATATACGAATTTTAGCTACTGACTGAAGTTGAAGTTTGGGTAAACCTTACAAAAAGTACCACAAAGTCCAAAATAATAAACATTTTGATTTGAAATTTTGGTAATCTTCATGAAACATGTTTAACAACATACTGACAAAATTTTATCAAAATCTGAGACGGTAGTGCGGGGATTATATCGGAAATTGAACCGTTTGGCGTGGAATGACCCTATAGCATTGCGAATTTTATTGACATTATTACTCACTGTTGCTTCCGCAGAAAGAAGTTTCTCAAAACTTAAATTAATTAAAACCTACTTAAGGTCAAATATGTCTCAGTGCAGACTTACAGGCTTAGCAGAGATATCAATTGAAATTGACGAGTTAAAGAACATAGATATTAGTACATTAGTTATTTGCTAATATTATAGCTCGTTAAGTCAAGTTTCAATGAAGTCATGACTTTAATAATAATTTAATAAATATACTTAAAAAAAAAAATTTTTCATTTCAGGGGGCCTCACATTTTGATCTTGCCCAGGGCCTCCAAAGTTCAAAGGCAGCCTCTGGTTTCCTCCGCACTATCAAAAATCTTTTCCACAAGAGATACATTTTACTTGGAAAAGCGCTTTCTAATAAATAAAATAAAGCAAAAAAAAAATAAAATAAAATAAAATTGTCAAATTTGATCAGTGATAACCAAAAGGTGTAATATAGCTAGACTATTGTACCTCTGGTAATGTTTTTTAACTCTTACAATGTTTATTACCTCTTTGGTAAAGTTTATTACAAATTTCAGATAATGTGCCACTTGGATTTGCAGTTAAAAATACAATTTTTTCAGCAAATACTCTTATAATTCAAGACATGTATGTCTTGGGTTATCATTATTGAATATTAAATATTGAAAATTGATCATGGTCAATATTCAGCTTAATACTAGCCTTTCTAACACCCAAATATAGAAATTAGGATCTATTTTGAACAAGTCAACAGGGTTCAGACTTGTTGAGCCGTATTTTGTACAAAAACTAGTAGCGAAAAGAAAAACTACTAGAACTTGAAACAGTAGCCAAAAAAACAGATATTGTCAATTGCATGAACTTGACAGAGCTAAGCAATCATGTTGAAAGAATTCTACAAATATTAAGGCGTTACTAGATTTAATTAATAAAACAATCTTAGGTTCATAAATGCATGCAAACATAAAATTGCTAATCCTTTGTGTGGGTTTCTTAACCACATTTTGTGTGGGTTTCAATCACATTTAAACAAACATATTTGTTGTTGGTCTGACATTTGATCAGAAAATCTTTCCAAAGGAGCATTTTAAAGTCTAACGTCAAATTACAATAAGTTTGTAGCCTGGATCAAATAAAAGCAAATCCAAGCAATTCAACAACGTGATTGAACCTTTTTTAATTAAAACTGAAGACTCTGAGATTGTTCTTTTTTTTTGATTTGACCTTTCTAGTGGAGCTTCATTTTTATTTTGGGTGTTAACCATTTTATTTTTTTAAAAGCTTCTATGGTGTTAGCCAGGAGCAAGAAACTGGCCTAGAAAACAAAACTTTCAATTTGTAGGGAATGAGCGCAGTATCCTATTAAAGAATGTTGATATACTTCAAAAAATGCCAGAAGAATCCGGTGCATTTTAAGGAAGATTTAGTTAAAATATTCAAGCTCTTTAGAAGCGTAGCTGTTTCATGTTTTGGACTAACTTTGTATGACAGTTTTTGTAACTAATCTAACAGTTCAAGCAATTCTGTCTCTTTTTCCAGTCACTGCAACTCCTAAAGCACATACTGTTTTCTACCTCGTTCTAGAACTCATTAAACGCCACGGTACTTCAGTTGGATTATTCAGCCTAAAGTCAAGAGAAGCAATGTAATCATTGTTCAAAGATCATTGGAAAAGATCATTAATAAAGTCATTAAGGTGGTCCTTTACTAATAAAATCGAAACTTTAAAAATGTATTTATATTGTTTTTATATAAGATATATTATTTCATATTTAAAGCACAGTGAATAAAAAAATAGAAATCAGAATAAATCTCATTTAAAAAAATCAGAATAAATCTCATTTAAAACATGTTGATGGACTCTTCTGCAGTTTAACTAAAAAATATATTGAAAATTTTTGTTCTATCTTGGGACCAGATGAAGTGTGTTTCTTTAGCCAAAACGACAAGGCCAGAGTGCCGATTGGAATCAGAGCAGTCAAAAAATAAATGCCGCTGTTAATGCATTTGGAGTACCGGTTAACTCTTTCAGACCTCGATTGGGTTGTGGCTGCTAAACACAAGCTCGGAAAAACAGATGCTGTTACTTATTCTGGACCTACCTACATTGCTGTTTGATAAGAAAAACACGCATCTTCAACCGCTTTTACACATGGGTTAGACTTTCAGCGGCTCTTGGAAATCAAAGAATTCGACTATATTACCAGAGGTTCTCAAACTAATATGGTTAAGCTTATTGTTGTGTTTAGTGTCGATGGGGACCCAACAAAAATCCTAAGTTCCAGAAAGTAATGAAATCGGAATTCACCATTTCTTGAAGAATAACCTCGACAGTCTTTTCACCATGACGAACACTAAAAAGTTAATTTGTAATATATAAAATAATTTTTAACCTTTAATAACCAAAATATCTTTTCAAATCAGGCAGGACAAGAGATGAAGATTTTGAAAAAAAGAACTTTAGTTTTGCCGGTCAGGCATTAGCAGATATTTAGTCTGGCCTAAAAATTGACGGTTATCCAATTGTCGCAGAGTATATTAATTCAGAGCAATCAGAGCTTGAGTCAAGGAACCTTTTATCACAAGATCAATGTTGGATTGCCCATCATCTTCATATGAGTCATTATTTTACTCAAATTGTGAAATGCGAAAATCGTTCTTATTGTCGGACTATAAGAAGCTCTATGAAAATATACTTTACTCTAACTAGAGCACGCTATCTTCCGCTAACTGTCCTGTTCAGCCAAACAAGAGATGATCTCAAAGCAGTAGATGTTTCAGAAGGAGCTAAAGAGTTGTTTCCATCATCCCTGTTTATGCTTATCGCATCAAACATTGAAAGTATTCTGCCTCGACCAGCTAAAATATTTCCAATTTTTCTGTATGATGCGTTTTTTCCATCAGTTCAGTCTAGTCTAGCTGATAGAATTTGTAAAAAGTGCAATATCTACTTTGCCTCTCAAGCTATGCTGAAAAAGGACGTTTTTTATCCATTCTTCCGCCTTAACACTCCCTCCTATCAAAAGGGTACGACCAGTTCGCATCGCTGCTAAGTGTCAGACAGAATTTATGGCAGTTGTCGCTTTGCAGGAGAATTCGGAAACTGCTTAGTGGTTAGATGAAAATGAAATTGATGCATGTGATCTGATTACCTCAAGGGGACGATAACCAGTAAGTTCGCAGAGAGGATTCACAACCAATTGTTTCAATTAAAGATCACTACAACAACCCATAGAAAGATGATGAGTGAGTGAATTTACATTATAAATATAAAAAAAATCTTAGTTTGTTTATCATTTAATAAGATATCAACTGTTTTATAATATAATTTGAACTACTATTATATAAATGTATAATTTAACCAGAAAAAAATCAATGATGTTTACGCATATTTTAATTGTTATTTTAGGGATAAAGGGGAGGGATGCAAAAACTGACATCATATATAAGGGGTAGCCAAAAATTAACCGAGTTTGACAAAGGGGGGAGGCGGGTGAAAAAATTTAAAATTATCTTTGACATCATTTATGGATAGAAAACTGTTGGCTTTATTAACGGCAATTTTGATTGCCGTAATTTAGTTTAAAGTACCGTAATTTTAAGTTGGCGCTGCCAAGAGAAATCGAAATTAACATGAATTTAGTATGAAGAATTCAAACATGTGCGTTGTATTTTTAAAAGGATAATTCGAGAACGTACATTATTTAATGTAATTTACACACGATGACCTATTCCTAAATTTATTTTTGTTAATAATTCATTATTTCCAATTTTTATTGATTATTTTCAAACTATTAAATCACATTACGTTACTTTTATTTTTAGATTTATTTAAGTTATATATATATATATATATATATATATATATATATATATATATATATATATATATATATATATATATATATATATATATATATATATATATCGCCTTTTTTTAATGATTAAGTAATAATTATTATTAGTTAATCATTAATAAAGTCAATGATCAATAGTAACATCTGTAGTATAATAAAAACAATGGTACTATTTAATGAAAAAAACACTTCTTTTTGTCATCTATAGTTGTAATTTATAAAAGTTAAAATTTTTATAGTTTAATCTAAGAATTAAAATGGAAGTACCAACAACTAAAGTTCCAGAAGTCCGAGATATCACAAGAATGGAGAGAATTGGTAAGTTAAATATTGTTGATAAATAAGTACTATTAAATGCATATTAGGGTGTATTAATTATTAGCAGAGGTGGATGCATCATTTTTTGGTGTTTGTTAAAAAATATCAAACTTTTAAAGTGTAAATTTTAGGTGCTCATTCTCATATTAGAGGACTTGGTCTTGATGATGCTCTAGAAGCTAGACAGGTAAATTATTTCTAATGTATAAATAGGTAAAATATTTTTTTAGTAGTATATCTTATTACTTTTGAAAAAGTTATTTCAAGATTTTATTAGTTTTTCTAATGATCGCTATTTTATATTTAATTTAAGTAAAGTAGTTTTTGTGTTTTCTTTTATCTTTATTAAAAAGTAGTTTTTATTTTGTTCTAAAGATTGTGTTGCCACAATGTTTATTATAAAAATGGTATATTTTCCCCATGAAATTAAATTGCTAGAAAACTGCATTTTTATTATTCATTAAGGTATCTCAAGGAATGGTAGGACAAAAAAAAGCACGTCGCGCTGCTGGCATTATAACAAAGATGATAAAGGTTTTGTATTTATAATTTTATACCTTATACTTTTATAGTTCTTTTATACGCACACATATAACATATATCTATCTGCTATCAGCAGGATTTTCATTAATTACAGGCGTAATTAATTACATCAGCAGGGTTTCATCACTCACATTTACATTTTAAATTTAGGCAGACACAGTTTACTTATAAAGAACATTTTTTATGGTAAAAAAAAAAAAAAATACAAAAGAATATTTTTTCATTTTTTCATTTATTAATGTAAATTGTTTGGAGCATACCATTTAACATATGACCAAGCTATAGATATAAGCCAATAAAGTAAAAAATAAACAGTTATTAATTTCGTGCATTTAAGAGTAAAGTTATATTTTTAAAATTAAAACTGTAAACAAAATTTAGTTGCCTGGTTGGCATCTGGAACTAGTATTTGACAAAATTTTCTTTTAGTATATCTAAAATCCTCCTCAAAGAAGACCACCATAAGTGTTCAACAGCTCAAAATATGTTTTTTAATGCATTTTTGGACCTTGTCTAGAAGAGAAAGAACATCATTAGAAAAACTCGGCTGCCTGTTCTAAGCAATCGAAAAGAGAAGACTTTTTGTCAAGACAGGATTATAAAGTTGAGTCATCAGCAAAAGAGCTACTTTAGATGTAAGGTTGTCAAGAAGATCATTAATGTAGATAAGAAACAAAACAGGACCAAGGATAGAACCTTGAGGTACTCCAAAACTTTCCCAGATACACCATATAAAATAAGCTTATGTAGAAGACCAGTTTTCCAAACTTTGTCGAAAGTTTTAGATATGCCAAAAACAATAGCCCTAGTCTTTCCGACTCCGTCTAAAGCAAAATAAAATCTTTCAGTCACAGCAGATAGCAAGTCAGGCATAAAGTAAGAAGATTGAAAATCGCGTTGATTATCTGACAGTAAGTTGTTTGACTCAATATGGTATGTGAGAGATTTGTTGATCAAAGACTCAAAGACCTTTCTAATAACAGAAAGAAGACTGGTAAGACGATAATTGGAGGGGATAATTGAAAAATGTTCCCCTCCAATTATCATAAAAAAGTAAAGTTTTTGAAAATTAATACAACCATGATGCCATTTTCCAGCAGACAGGAAAACGAGACTCAGTCAAGCACTTATTAAATAGTTTAAGGAAAGTTTAAAAGATTTCTGGAGAACAATTTTGTCAGACTTTGGCAAGAATGTTGTCTGGACCACAAGCCGTAGAAGAGTTTAATTGAGATATGACTTTAGCGATGGAAGGTGGAGTGATTTGAATGTCTAACAATGTCTTAACCTGTTTAATTGGAAAGAGAGTTCAAGAGTTGAAATTGAAGAAAAGTTCTTTGCAAATAGTTCTGCCTTATCCTTGGTAAAGGTAATAAGATCAGTCCCATGAATGAGAGATGGAATGTTAGACCCTTGTTTATGACGCTATTGAAGATTTTCCAAAAATCTCTTGAGTCTAACTTAGAGAAAATACATACATACATACATATATATATATATATATATATGTATATATATATATATATACATACATACATACATACATACATACATACATACATTCATGCATACATACATAAATACATACATACACACATACATAGAGCAGGCCTTGTTACGAGATTTCGCTGCATAGCGAAAACGCGTAACGATTTTCTAAGTAACTCAACTCAGCAAATATATTTTGCATCGTTAGAAGTTATATTGCGTCACTAGCGTCTTTTCAAGTACCGCATTGTAATTAAAGTTATTTTATTAACGCGTTAAAAATCATACAAACAGTTTGTTTTTTTCTCGCTATAGCAAGTTACAAATAAAACCTAAGTTCTTATTAAAAAAAATCATTATTATTATTTTTTTCAAATATGAACTAAATTTTATTTTGAAAAAAAATATTTTTTTCATGAAACGTAAAATAATGTTTGTTTATTTTCTTATGATTTTACAGTTGGTTTTTGGTTATTTTATTAACTGTTAATAAATTTTGCCTTATTTAATTTGTGAACTCTTTTTAATAACGTTTTTAAACAATAAAGAGTTTTTTTTTTGTTATTTATCAGTTACCAATAACATATTCGTGATCATAATTTATTTTCAGAAATTAAACAAACGTCTTTAAAACTTTACGTTATTGAATTAACCATAAACAAAATATCTTATTAATAAAATATTTACATCAAAATATATCGTGCATTTTTTAAACTATTATGACTAAAAATAATTTTTATATTTAAAAGGAATTTATATATTTAATTCCTTAAGATAAAACTTAAAACACTTTATTTTTTTTAACTAATATTTAACAACAACAAAAAAAATTAGGAAACAAACTGTTTCTTTAACAAAAAATCTATTACTTTACAATTGCGGTTAAAAGCTTTTACTAACAGACTTTATTTCTTCTGAATAAACGTTACGTTACGTCCCCTTAACGACAATCAAAAGATAATTTAAATATTCTAAAAGATATAAGTTTTTGCGTAGAGCAAAACTGCTGAACGCGTAGGCAAATCGCCTTTTCGCAAGCAAAATGCGAGCTGCGTAACGCTTCTTAACAAGGCCTGATAGAGTCTAACTAAGATAAGATACAAGACTTAGTCAGATGAGAATAACGGGGCTTAGCATCAGACATTACCTTTTTACATTGATTTGAGGTAAATGATTAGTGTTGTCTGGAAAACAATTCACAAAGTTAACTATCTGATTAAGAGATTGAGAAATGCAGAGGTTATAGGCTTTTGTGCTAGCATGGTCAGTGGCGAGCCAGTGTGATGAGCATTTAAGTCACCAATAACAACAATATTGGCAGTGAGAGGGCATGTTCAACAATAAAGAACAAAGAAAAAGTTGATAGAGTGAAGAGGTGCCAAGTGAAAGCACATAAAAGAATGGTCAAAGGATTCGAACATGATTTCTTGACAAATAGGTGAATTGATGTATATGTATACCCCAAAGCTAAGCATATGACTGTTGGAGTCTGTTGAGATCTGAAGAGGGAATAGCAAAACTTATATTGGTCTCACTAAAAGCAAGCAAATTTAGTAAATTTTGCAAGAGGTAAGATTCAACTGATGGAAAGTTGCTTGGCATATTTGAAATTTATATTATATTTCAATGGTGAAGTAATTTGCAATAGGAAGAAATGTAAAAGTTTTTCATTAGTATAGGCTCAGCTCAATTAACTTTACTTTTTTTTCAAATAAGTTTACCCCATCAGTAATGACCTATTAACTAGTTAACCCCATTAGTTAGGCCCTATTAACTAGTTTACCCCATCAGTAAGGCCCTATTACTAGTTTACCCTATAACTTATTTTACCTATTTATCTTATATTTTATAATATATACTTTTTTAATTTAGGGTCTCCTTTCATAAATAATCAACCCACTGCCCTCCCATCTCATTTACGCCATCTGCAGACCCCCTCTTGCCTACGAGCATACGTACTTTATGGATGATCCCTTATGTAATATTCAACAATTAAGTAATATTAAACAACTGTCTTTGCCAAGATAAGCTGATTTAAATCAAAAGGCTAACAAAGAAGCAATAGAAAAAAGATAATTCAAACATAATTTTAATGTAAAATGTATGGTAAAACCAAACTAGTTCTTATGCTTTGTTCTGCTCTTTAATATGTTGTGACTTCAAATACTACATTCAGTATAGGAGTGAATACTGTTAATAATTCACTCCGGTTTTAGTGTGGCAACTATTATAAAGAGTATAATTTTAAGTTTAATTGAGCAAGTTAAGTTAACTTAAAGTAACACACCATCAAAGGCTTTGAATCACCCATCAAAGGCTTTGAATCACCCATCAAAGGCTTTTAAAGTTACACACCCATTTTAAAGTTTATTTTTGAAGTCACACACCCATCAAAGGCTTTAAATCACTTTGAAAAATCTGATTTTCGAGAACTGGTTGTCCAGCTGATGATGAAAAAAATGAGCCTTGCTGATTAACATAATGAGAATCAGTTAAATTTAAAGTTTATTGTTGATTATCACTTATTTTACAAAAAATTAGAATTAGTATGCACAACAGTCTAGCCAATCAATTCCAAGAAGTGCAAGTGTGTATAGCATATTGGGTGTTGTATAGGTATAAACTGATGAAGTCAGATCCAGAACCAAAGAATCTTCCTTCTTTAGTGTAGAATCTGATTTTTTTACGCTGTTGCTTTAATTTTTTTCTTAAAGTCACGGTAGTAATTTCTGATTGGTTGATTTTTTTTTGCAAATTCAAAGAATACATGCCCAAATCAAAACCCTTAATCGATGTATGTGCGCTTCACTGCGCCTATATCAGTCAATGTATGTAAATAATAGAAGTCAATGTAACTTTCAATCTACAGCAATAATAATAACTTTCAATAAAAAATAGTTAAAAAACATTTGAAAGCATTTTTCTAAGTGAAGGACTTGATCCCGGATCACCGTGGAAGTTAAACCAATGAGATACCGCAATGCTAAGCATACAATATAGAGTTGCATCTCTTTAAATGTGTACAAATACAACTTTCAAAATCAACCAATAATATTTGCAGCCGTGAATTGAAATAAACCAATCAAACTTTACTAACGTGACTTTAAGATAAAAAATTAAAGCAACGGTAGCGTTGCGCTAGTCACAACGTTTTTTTTAATGATGTTATTGGTGTTCTTTTTTATTTTATTTTAGCAGATTCTCACTTATTAGATGCTTTTCTAAGTAATTTTTTTTATCGTCTTATTTTAAATGGTTTAGCAACACTAAAAATAAAGAAATAGAAAAGCTTGAACTATTTCTTTCTTACTAAATTTGGAATCGAAGCAGCAATCGATTTGCAAGGTCTAACCTTTCAGATAAATAAACTTATCAGGAAAAAAAAGTTTAAACGTTTAAAAGTTTATCTGATGTATTGACTACTATTACTTTACTTTGTGATGATTTTCTTAACTATTTTAATCAAATGTTTACAGGTATAAAAGATAAAAAAAAATTAAGAAATAAAAAGATTATAACACTGCTGGTTAGCCTGACATTTTATGTCAGTGTATAACAGGTACAACTTCCCTTAAAATACAAAATTTTGTCAAATGCTAAAAATAATAGAAATAATTCATAAATCATTTTCGATATAATAGTAGTTCATTTTTAACACGTTAAAGCTTTTTTATATTAAGGATGGTAAAATAGCCGGTCGAGCTGTACTGTTAGCTGGGCAACCAGGAACTGGAAAAACAGCTATTGCTATGGGTAAGTTTTTAAATTTTCTCAATATTTATTTTCTGTTTATATTTTCTCCACTAACTTGAAGCATATTAGTAGATTCACTTCAAATAAAATATAAATAACTATGTAGGTATAGCTCAATCACTTGGTCCGGATACACCTTTTACAGCTATGTCTGGTAGTGAAATATTTTCTCTTGAAATGGGAAAAACTGAAGCTCTAACACAAGCATTCAGAAAATCAATAGGAGTAAGAATTAAGTAAGTATTTTACCTTTCTCAACCTTTCTACAACTAAATTAGAGGTTAGTGAACTTTACTAAATTCCTGGTAAGTCGAAAACCGCTTAACTCAAACTTTTATTAACTCGAACTGTTTCATTTGGTTCCTTGAAATCGTCTAATCGATTATTGTTAAAATACTCTGGTCGAACCTTGGATAACTCGAATTTTGTTAAGTCAAACTATTTTTTTGTTTCCTTTTAGTAAATTTCTTCAGAAAACTCAAACTTTTTGTTTAAGAATTAAAGAAATTAAAAATAATATAAAAACTTTTTTAAAAAAATTCTATATAAAACAAATAATTGTATCCTAATATTACATTATTTTTTAATTTTATTTAGTTCTGAATAGAATAGATTATTATCAGACGTAAACTAATGCTTTAATAAAACTGTTAAAAGATAAATCATAATAAAAACTGTTCAAAAACAATTGATATATTTATTTTATAATTTTATAATGCTTTTAGAGAAGAGTCAGAGATTATCGAAGGAGAAGTAGTAGAAGTACAAGTAGACAGACCTGCTACAGGAACTGTATGAACTCATTTTCTTTTTTCGAAATTTTACTTGTTTTGATTTTTAAAGTTTTTTAAATGTAAGGTTCTTTAGATATTAAAAAAAATGCTTAATTGTAAAACTAACACAAAAAATCTTTCTAATATATTATATATTTCTCCTCCTATCATATTATTACTTTATTATTTTGCTTAAAAATGATTAATATAAAAATTTATTAAAAAAATTTTATTAAACCATATCAAAATTTAAAGTTTTTTTTTTCATAGTTCTTTGCAAATTTGTATAAATTTATTTGACTTCTTTCCTAATTTTGTGATTTGAATTTTAGGTTATATTTTGTGTTTATAAAAATTGATTTTTGTATTAGGGAGCTAAAGTTGGAAAGCTAACACTTAAAACTACAGAAATGGAAACCATATATGATCTTGGTACAAAAATGATAGAATCTGTTACAAAAGAAAAAGTTCAAGCTGGGTACATTGTTTATAAAAATAATTGACCAAACTTTTCATCTTAAATATTGGTAAAAACAAGTGTTGTGTAGGTAAACCTTAGTGGTAAGTTTACAGGTTACAGTGAAAGTGGTGCTTCATAACATAGAAATATAATTACCTTATACAGCTCTCTGTAATTAGATATACTGCTGACCTAAAAGTGTTTGAGGTCAGCAAAAAATCTTTTACCTTGTTTCTATTTTTTATAGTAACCCCTAGATCACACCGTAGATGTACAGTGGAGATTTTTGTTTTGCTATTAACACAGCATGTTTTCTTTGTTTTTATAGGCATTATAAAAAATATTCTGCGTTCTTTTAATATAGGATATTAATGGTTAAATTATCTCTCACTTAGGACATGTTATACATGTTTACTATTATTAACATTGAAATAGGTTATTATTAACATTGAAAGAATCAAATAATACTAATTTATAATAAATTATTTATTCAAATAGCAATTTTGGAAACGTAGCAACAGTTTTAGTCAATGAGTTAATTAAAATATGAAATATTTTATAAATATAATTATTTTTAGACATTGCTTTTATTACTTATTTTGTATTTCTTACTAATTTTGAATTCAGCAAATTCAAAATTAATTATCTATTGCTCAGTTTGTATTTAATGAGTAGGTAGAATTAATCTAAAAAACTTTGCATTTGAACATGTTATAATTAGTATTAAAGTTTTGTAAAGATATTTACCAAACATATGTTTAAATTTTTTTTTTCATTTAGTGATGTTATAACTATAGACAAAGCAACAGGAAAAATTTCAAGGTTAGGAAGATCCTTTACGCGTGCCAGAGATTATGATGCTATGGGACCTCAAGTATTTATATATTATGTTTTTTTTTTTTTAATTTGTTGTTCTTGTTTTATATATTTTTAAAAAAGATTGCAATATAAAAATTTAAACTGCAACTTTTAAATTTTTAACAAACAAAAAAAAAAGTATATATATATACATTATATATACGTTAACAATTGATCTAGTTGTACTCCTCACATTTTTTTTTAAATCGCTCCTCTAATGTTTTTACTTTAAAAAAAACAAAAAATTTCTGAATGTTTTTATTTTGACTGACAAATAGGTAGAACAAGCGATGAGTGTTACTACATCTAAATAAAACATGGGAGGAGTGCTGCTACACCGACTGACATATAGGTAAACATGCAAGGAGTGCAGCTACATTGACTGACAATCATGTAGAACATGCAATGAGTGCTGCTACATGAGGGTTTTGTTTTGGATAGTATGTATTTTTAACTTTTTTCATAAAAATCAATTGCCTCAAACAGGAATACCTTAGACCATAAAACTATAATGTGAAAAATATGAAAGTTGCAAGGTTTTCTGATTCTATTTTATTTTAATTTAATATATAATATGCCCATGTTAAACTTGAACAAATTTTAAAATAAATTAGCATTTTTTAAAGGCAAATTTAAAAATAAGAATGTGTTTAGGTTTATGTGTTAACATTTTTATATAGGTTACGCTTAGTATTAAACAACAAAATCTCTTGACCTGAGTAATTCATGAATATAATTTTTTTAATATAATTTATTTTTTATATCATTTTTTTTCTTCTTATTTTTATAATTTATATAATATACTCAAAGTATATACTTAGTAATATATTTCTATAACATGAACATACAACTCACTAATTTAGTTTTTAAAAAGTCCTATCATTTTGTGCAAAAAAAAAAGTGACAACATTCTAAAAACAGATATAAAAAGATATAGAAAAAACAAATATAATCTTAAAATCATTTAAATTTGACTCTGCCTAAACCTTAGGTATATCTTTTTTGTATTTTCAGATCACTATGACAATGATCATTATGACAATGAAATGACCTTTATGACTATGAAAGGAATTTTTTTTTAAGTTATGTAAAAGCTTAGTGGATGTATTGAGGTTATTTTTCAAAATCAGCTTTTTGTATAATAAACTCTTGTTTTAAAGTAATAGAGAATGCATTAGCTTTATTTACTGTTATAAAAGCTTCTCCCTCTCCAAGACTTTTTGAATACATATATTGTTTCATATATCAGTAAAAATATTTTTCTCTAAAATATTTCAGAAGAATTTCATAGCGAGTACAAAGACAACAATCTTTTTTATTAAATTATATTAGTAAAAAAATGTTTTTTCAAAAATAGTAGTTTGAAAGAAAAAAAAATGAACTTTTGAAAAAAATAATTTTGTTATATGGCCCAGCATTTTAAATCAAAGGGTGACCTTTAACAAAATTAAATAAAAAAAGATTTTTTCATTATTTTACAAAAAAAACTGTATCTACTTATTTTTTAAAGTTTGGGTAGAAAGTTTAATATGTTGACTTAAATCCGTACAGTTTTTCATAGAATCAAATAAGACTAAATAGAAATTATAAATATAAAAAAAAAAAATGAAATAATTAAAATAATGTCTTTTAAATAACAATTATATATGCAGCTGTTGTATTTTAGACAAAGTTTGTTCAATGTCCTGAAGGGGAGCTTCAGAAACGTAAAGAAGTTGTACATACAGTCAGCTTGCATGAGATTGATGTTATCAATAGCAGAACACAAGGATTCCTTGCTCTATTTTCTGGTATGTTTTTTTCCATTTGTTAAAGTTTATATTTATAGCTCAAACATAAAGAAATTATATGGAATATATACAATGTATATAAGATATTTGAATCACAAATTTTGTGTAAATTTATATGTATATGTTTTTACAAAAATTTCTTTGTTTGCGTAAGTTAGATGTCTAAAGAGAAATCTTTAATTCCTGATTGTTACAGATTTGTGACATTAGGATTTCTAATGTTAATTTACTGTTAAACTTATTTGTTCCACCGTTGTTATTTTTTTAAATTTATTTAAAGTTTCATGCTATATTTTGCTATACAATGTTATATCCGAAGATATTGTTGGCTTAGCATAGGAACAGCCACAAATAGTCATTAAGGCTAATCCAAAGAAGCTTCCGTTATTGACCAATATTTTTGCGTACAGAAGTACTACTCAAGCGCTGAGTTGGTGGTATCGTATCGAACAACAGTCCAGGTTTTAACATTTCGTTTGACGCTCTAACCAACTGCTATCCAGCCACGATAAGTCCTGTTAATAAGGACTTATCATTATTATGTTTTTACTTCTCACACTTCCTAATATTTGACTTGCTTAAACTCCACAGAAAATATTATTGACTTATTTAGCCCAACAGAAAATATTATTGACTTGTTCAAGCCTAACAGAAAATAATATTGGCTTGTTTAAGTCCAACAGAAAATAATATTTGGCTTATTTATGCTCAACAGAAAATAGTTCCGAAAAAAATAATAACTTTATGAGCAGAAATTTTTTTGTTTAGAAAAATTTGAATGCTAACATGCAACTTCCTCCGACTTTTCTTAACAAGGATAAACATAATTTTTTTAATAGTTAGTTGGCTGACATAAAAATGGATATTGAAAAGTTGGATGCTGAAAAAGAGGAAGACATATTGCTTTAAGAAAAAAAAAGGTCATTTAGTCTTGGTAAAGGATGTCTTGAAAAACTTGATTATAAGTTTAATTATTTAATTAAATGTTTAATTAGATACATCCATAAATAAATAAAAACTTGATAAGTATTTTTATTTGGTTAAAAGTTTAACTAGACATACCCTGAAGAAAAAAAATTCAGCATAGATTGTTTGATGGATGAAACAGTTCTACTGGTTTGATTAGTTACAAAAGTTCATATTCATTCTTTACTTCGTTGAAATCACTTTGTTTTTATGATGTGTTGTTTGAAGTTTTTCTTCATAAGATAGCACAAGCTGCAGTAGAAAAATATCTTTGTTGCTACCACACACAATTGGTGTCTGGAATTAATCATCTTACTTCTTAATCTTGTAGAAAGGATGTAGTAAGATATTTGGATAAAAAAAGGTAGGGTTTAACATTTAAGGTTTATAGACAAATGACAGGAAAAAATGTAAAATAAAGTTTTAACTTGAAATAACAGTTCATTGGGATTTACTTAACTCGCTATGATTTGAAAAATTTGAAAATTAGTTAAAAAAGGAAAAAGTTTGACTTCAAGTCTGCATCTTCAGTTCACTTTTAAATAAAATCTTTTTATGAATCAATTTGAACAATATTGTTGTTTAATTATTTTAAAGAATAGTGTCAATAGAATTTTTATACAGCTCAAGCTGATTTTTTTGTTTTTGTTTTGTTTTGTTTCTAAACTAGAATTGAATTTTTTTTTATTTAGTTAGTTTTAAAATAATTTTGTCATAGATGGAGCCATTTTTATTCTAAAACAAGTTTCTTAAGTGGTGCTCATTGAATTAAAAACGGAAGCTCTTGCATCTTTAGCTAAATATTAAATACCTTTAGTTTTATTAAACAAATTGGTAAGATTTATTCAATAAATCCATTTCAACAAAAATAAATGGACTGATAATAAAATATATAGTATATATATATATATATATATATATATATATATATATATATATATATATATATATATATATATATATATATATATATATATATATATATATATATATATATATATATATATATATATATATATATATATATATATATATATATATAGATATATATATATATATTATAATATACTATAATATATTTATATAAAATTATTATAATATATTATAATAAAATATAATAATATATTTTAAATAAATGGACTTATAATAAATTTCAATAGGTTGTTTTTTTAAATAATTTTTGTCTTTTACATAAATTTTATCATTGTTGATTCCTAAATAAATAATTTGTAGGTGATACTGGAGAAATCAAAACCGAGGTTCGAGAACAAATCAACACTAAAGTTGCAGAATGGAGAGAGGAAGGAAAAGCAGATATTGTTCCTGGGGTTAGATTTATATTTTAATGTTTTAATTTTTTATTGTGCTCATGTTTTCTTGAATTGTTAAAGTTTCATGTTTTGATTGTTTGTGCTCATGTTTTCTTGAGTTGTTAAAATTTTAAATGGAATAGCAATAACAGTTGTATGGTTTGTGAAATGTATGTGGAGTGATCAGATTGATTTTTTTCTTTTGTGTTTTGTTTTTTATTTTGTATGATATATTTTCTATTTACATAAACTTCTTGGTTTATTTAGGTATTATTTATAGACGAGGTACACATGCTTGATATAGAATGCTTTTCTTTTCTTAATCGAGCATTAGAAAGCGATATGGCTCCTTTGTTAATAATGGCTACAAACAGAGGAATAACAAAGTAAGTTTATTTTTTAAATAAACTTACGTAGTTTTTATCCACAATTATAACATAAAAAGCCTGGGGAATTATGTGATAAGTTTATGTGATTGTTAGTATTATAGAAGGATTATTTTTCACTGGAAATAGATATCTTTTAAGTATAAAGGAAGTTATCTAAAACTCTTTTTTATGTTGATATTCATGTTAAATTTGGTTATTTTGCAAACGGTTCATGATGATTAGAGCATGGGAGCTAAAGTATCCCCCTAAAAATATGTAAGAGATTTATAATCTTGTAGATTTATAAAATCTTGAATGATTGTATAAATATGTATCATTTTTAAATAAAAAACTCTTCAAATTTCATTTTCAAAAAATTTCAAAATTCTATGCTTATATTCTTTATGAAACTACATCCTCCAGTTTTGTTTGAATTTGTTACTCCAGAAATGAAGTAAACTGTCTTGTTTATCTAAGCTCATTAATCCAATACAGCAATATATACTACTCTTGTTTGAGTTTGTCCACTTAAATTTGTTGCAGTAAAGAGCTAAAAAGGTTTAAAGTTTTATTTGGAAATTTTACTGACTTTTTTACTGATGTTTTAATAAAAATTTTAAACTATTGAAAATTTAGAACTATTTTATCTGGACTTAGCATGTTCGTTTTTTGTTTCTCTTCTCTGAATTTTTAGAATAAGGGGTAGTAGTGGCGAAAGAAAATTTTTTATTGTGTTTAGATAAATCTATGAGCTTTTAAGATTTTGTTTACATAATTTATCAATAGTTACTTTCCTATTTAAAATTATAAATTGCTTTAAACTTAGTGACAGCAATATATTACCATTTTATTGGCTGTTAAAAAAAAACAATATATTCCAATTAGGGCTGTTTCAAGTAACTTAAGTACTTTAGTAATTGTTTAAACAATCCAAATACTTAAGTAAATTTTTATTACTTAAGTAAAATCAAGTAATTTTTTTTTCCAAATTAAATCAACAGAAAATTGATATTTTATAAAATTATGTATAAAAGTTGTCAGGTTTTCAATTTTGAACTCTAAAATTAAAACTTATGAGCTCAAAACTTTTTTAGTTTAAATTTTGATTATTTCTTTCTTATGATCTTAAAGATCCTAAAGCATCAACATTTGAATGTAAAGCCTCCAATGTTGAAACTAAAGAATCTTTACAAAAAAAGAATAAGACTGAAGAAATTCACCATTTCTTGCTCAAAACTCCAATTTAATAAAAAACGAAGCTCACTTAAATGTTTTTGATTGCATCAAAAAAGAAAAGGCTGAGTTTAAAGGATCAGATGACCGTCCAAAAATGTTTAAAAAAATTGCACTTTACTTTAAATTTTTTATCAGCATCATCAATTGTTACAGAAAGATGTTTTAGTGCTCTAGACTTTTTTTTTTATTACAAATTTGAGAACATCTTTGAGTGATAAATAGATAGAAATTTTAACTTTTCAGCGTTCTATCTTAAATTTAGTTAGATTATGATTTGTTATACCTATATAATACTATATCATATTAAAATGTAATATTAGATGTAATTTTTCATTGTTTGGAAAATAACTAAAATTAATTAAAAGAACTTAAGTTATTTAAGTAATTTGAAAAAAATTACTTAAAATTACTTGAGTAATTTTTTTTCCATTACTTGAACACCCCTAATTCCAATCTTATTGTCTGATGATATAAATATTAATATTTGATAATAAGTTTCATTCTTGAGAAAAAATCACCTTTATTGTTATCTTTAAAATCCTTTGGCTCAAAGTCACTTTAAAGGTTTTTATAGAAGTTTTTATGTTATAAATTAACTGTATTTATACAGAATGATGTATAAAAAAAGTTTGGTCAACTTAACAAAACTTATATACTAAGATCAATGCAAACATATTATCAATTAAATTTTCCTCAATCTATTGAGGTCGAGATGTTATCCATTAGACACAGTGCTAGAACCTACAAAAGTATTGTTGTGTAAACTACTTGCTGTCTTACCTTTTAATTTTTAAGATCTTCAATGATCACATAGAAAGACTCTAATGTATCACTAGCACTCATATTAACATCAGTGAATCAGTGTTATCAATGATCACATAGAAAGACAGAATTGGTCACATAGAAAGACAGAATGCATAATATATCACTAGCATTCATATTAACATCAGTTTTATCCATAGTTTGATAATGTAATTTGGCTCGCAATCTTTTCTGTTAATCAGATCCGTGTAAGCTTTTTGCAATAACTTCAATCATTTCAAAGTTGCTGCATTTTCAATAACTTCAATTATTTTAAAGTTGTCACTTTGAAATGATTGAAGTTGTTGCATTTGCAATAACTTCAAATATTTAATGACTTTTTAAATTTTTTTTTCACTTTCATTCACGACCTCATTTTGCACTGGAAGTTTTTTCGTGACCCAAGATAAATATGAAATAAAAGTATTAAATGTTTTGTGTTTATTTATTGATTAGGTAACATTGCCCATTCAATAATAAACAAAAATAATCATCATTTTATAAAAAACATGGAGAAAAAAAAATTGTAATCAAAAAATCTTGTTGAATTCTTTTTTTTTTTATTACTTAAAAAATGTCATTTTCTGTTCACTAAAATCTAAAATAATAATTTATTTCTAAAGCGATTCATAATTTTGAAATTTTTATATAATTTCGCTTTTTTTCAATAATATAAGGGAAACATTTAATGTTTGAGGGTCCGTAACAACTTCTAAAAATATTTTTTATTCAAAAATCCAGTATTACTTGATTATATAGAACATATTTAGGAGGTGTCAGCAGACATTTAAAAAAAAAATTGTTTTTAAAACTGCCCTACTCTTTATTATTGAAACGTTTTACAGTTTTATAAAAAATCCTCAAAATATATGGTTTTTAATTTTTTTTTTTCACTGTTTCTATCGATACCAACGTAATGGAAAACGCAATTAAACAAAAAAAAATTAAAAATGATATAAATCATCTAAAATATTGTGTAATGAATGTTTTCTGTCAATATTATTTAGGTTATTTTTTTAAAAAAGGAAATAATAAAGCTCATCAATCTTTAAAAACTAAAGGAAATAATTGAAGCAGCTTTTTTATAGAATCCGTGGCACTAATTACAAAAGTCCTCACGGACTTCCAATAGATCTACTTGATAGACTTTTAATAATATCAACATCGCCTTATGAGGAGAAAGATTTGGAACAAATTTTGAAAATAAGGTATATAAATATATTTAATAAGGTAAATAAATATATTGCTATCATTTTTATAACTATTTTGAAAATTTGTTTTCTTTTATTATTAATTCATTTATATATATATATATATATATATATATATATATATATATATATATATTATATATATATATATATATATATATATATATATACATATATTAAAAAACACGAATTAAAATAACATAAAAAGTATTACAAAAATTTTTTTTTTATCCTAATAGATGCGAAGAAGAAGATGTTGAAATGAGTGAAGATGCGTTAACAGTTCTTACAAAAATTGCGCAAGAAACTAGCTTACGATATGCTATTCACCTTATCACATCATCTAATTTATGTTGCAGAAAAAGAAAGGTAAAATCGTCTTTTTATTTTTCACTCCATTTTTTTGTATTATGCGCCTTTTTTTAATTTTACATACTCCTCCTTTTAATTTATAAGAAATTAAATTGACTTTTAGGGCACAGAAGTTGACGTAGAAGATATTAAAAAAGTATACTCGCTTTTCTTCGATCAAGGACGCTCCACGCAATTCTTAAGAGAATATCAACAGGAGTTCATGTTTAACGAGGAGGAATTAACGCCATCTATGGACATTTCATAACTCTTTATAGGTCATTACTCTCAAGTTTTTTATCTCTTTTGTTCCGAACAAATTTTGTAAAGTTGATGTAAAATAGTTTAGAAGATCAAAAAAGCTTTAAGTTATTGAAATTTTAGTTCCCTTAAAAATGGGGTGAAAAATGTTTTCATATAATAACTAACTATAGATGTGTGTGCAATTTTTATTTATAACAAAATACTACATTAAAAAAATTGTATCTACGCAAATCAAATTCTCTATATACTTCAAACGGCAAATTAAATGGTGGTTTCTGCATTTCATACCTCATTTGGTAAGTTTACTTTTTATTGATATAGAATGATTAAAAAGTTGTGAAATATATTAGTCTAATATAATAGTGTTTGGTAAATAGACTAAAGTTTTCAATTTACCAGGTTTCGAAGCATGACATCACTTGGTACTATGCCCGTCTTCCAAGCGCCTATACCTGTGTTTCCCAAATAGCAAAGTTTTGATTCTAAACTTTTTGTAAAAAAACGATGCTTTTGACATAAGCCAAAGCAAAAATTTGCACACGGACTCCCATCAGCTTCGATTTCCTCGCTTTCTATATACGAATCAAGTTGATCTTCTTTTAAGTTATTGCTAGTCGTAACATGATGATGATCGTATATTGTTGAATCTTTACTTACTAATGGTTGGTCATCTTTTTGTTTTGTTTCTTCATCTGAAATTATTTTATCTACCATTTCAGAAAGAAGTGTTTCCACTTCTTGTTGGACTTTTCTCGTTTCTTTGCTTTCTTCGGCCATAATTTCTTTAAATGTTGGAAAGAGGAAATTTTCTTTAAAAAAAAAAAACGGCTCTTAAAAATTTTGCTTGACGACAAACGTTTAATTCTTTCTCTTAACTTAAAACTGAACTCTATAGTTGAAAAGCAATTTTTGTCTCCACGTGATAAACCAGCAATAATTTAGTGTTTCTATATATAAACAAATCTAATTCAACGGAAGAAATCAACGTTCGTCTTCCCAAATTAATTATTTATGCCATCCAATTGAAAATATTTAAAAATTTATAAATATTCTTATTAATATTCCGCTATATTTTCAAACAATAAATTTCCGTTAGAAATTACTTTTTGTGTGTGTGTGAATTGAATGTTAATTTAGAAATATATCGTAGATTTGCCTATTTCTAATTAGTTCCTAATTCCAAACAGTTTTAGTTCTCTTGTTAAAATCTCTTGTAATTTTTTGCGCATTTTAAAAGAAAAATTGATTAATAAATTGGAATACTAGACTAATAAGAATATAAAAAAATATTCAAAAATATGTATTGAAACCATGAAATTTTTTTATATGCAGGTGAAACACTTTTTAAAAGCCTGAAATACCATTAACGTAAAACTATGCTATGTGATAAGATCGTATAAACCTCTTGGGGCAACTTAAATACGACGATTACAACAACAAAATTTTTGGTTATTAAATTTTAAAATGTCATCTATACAGGTATATTAAGTAGCAGTAACTGACATATTAGTTATGTGTGTTACGAAGTCAAATTGATTTCATGATAATGACAATTAAGGGGGAAGCCCCCCACCCCCTGTTTTATATTATTGATTTAGTTTCAAATGTCTTATACTGAAGTATAAGAACTTTGAAACTAAATCAATAATATAAAACATCAATATAATATAAATAAACAAAATCCTTTAAAAATGGTCTTTGGTTGCCATAATAACCACAAAAACACATTAAAATGGACAAAAAATGCATTTACACCGGCCATAAAAATCAAATAACCGTGCAAGATCTCATAATAACCTTTTACCACTCAGTGGGCGAAAGACGTCTAAAAGTAATACATATTAATACGTATTGTATACGTTTAAAACACATCTTTTGGCCACAGGACTACTGCTTCACAAAAGGCCAAGGGCGTTTTAATAGCGGCATTTTCCTGCTACTAAAAATATGAGCACTGCGTTTATTGTGTTTAAAAATATTAGCACTGTGTCATTAAAAGTATTTCAAAATATTTTATATAAAAAATCACAAAATCCAACCTTCCATGCTAAAAGATATACTAATGAAATAATCATTCTTCATCTTAATACCAGAAGCATGCATAAAAAAATATGATAAATTTGAAAAACCACTGTTTAGCGTCAAAATATGCTTCCAAATTATATATATATATATATATATATATATACATATATATATATATACATATATATATATATACATATATATATATATATATATATATATATATATATATATATATATATATATATATATATATATATATATATATATATATATATATATATATATATATATATATATATATATATATATACAGCATTTAATCAAAGTTCAAGCCTGCAATAGCATTTAATCAGAATTTAATCACAAAGCAAAATAAGGAATTCAAAAAATCAGGAAGTTCACGCCTTTTTTCTTATTAATGATACTTATATGACCAGAGCCGGCCTCAAAACACGGGCCTTCAGTTCTTAAGCTAGAACACAACACCACAGCTGCTATAAATTATATTTTGTCTTACAAAAGCTTAGTGCCAAGATTCAACTTAATAATTATTAAGTTATTAATCAAATTAGAGGAAATGTAAAATCCGGTGGAGAAGTGTGTGTTTTAATCCATATTCCTAAAATTTCAAACTACGCATAGAATTATGCTTAATGATAAACAAATAGCCATTAAAATGATAGACGGCACCAGCAAAAACGTCATATATTTATCACCTTCGAGTAATACAAAATCATTTAATAAATGATCTGATTGCTTAACTTCAAACAATTATATGTAGCAAATGGAATTATTTATTACATGAGTGATTTTAATTTAAGCTTGCTCAATTATGAAAAAATTAAAAAAGTTAGAAACTTTAACTTTAATGTTCAACACAGTGTTCAACCGACTTTGAAATCAAATTTTTTCTTATTAATAATCATTTAAAATTCTTTTTAACTTAATGATTCATCTGAGGCCGGCTAACGGCTCCATATATGAGGGCTAACGGCTCCCTGATGGTTAACGGCTCCATTATGCTTTAATCCAGTTCTGTACGTACTAATTATTTTAACTATAAAAATGATGTACAAAAATCATGGCGCATAATGAAGGTGTTAAGCATAATTTAGGTTTACTTAATAAACTTTATTAAAACATAATAATCTTCCGAAAAAACTTATTGTAAATAATTGTGAAATTACTAATGATTCTTTAAACGCTAAGTCTTTTAAACATACGTTTGTTAATACAGGTCAAATATTTGTCTTTAAAAGTTAGGCTAAACCTTTTCTAAATAAAAAATATCTAAAAAAATTACATTTCTCCTTCATTCACAGTTACATGTCTCCTCCTTAATTCACAGTTATATGTCTTACTGTAATATTGCTGGGCTAGTTCAAGCCATACAAAACTAACGAAAATGTTCAATAAACAAAAATATGCGTGCTAAATAGTATTTAAAGTCGACAGAAAATTTCCTTGCGAACCACTTATACGTGTGCTTGGTCTTTTAACGTGTATGAACTCAACATACACCAAGTTTTGTTATTCGTGATTAAAACAGAAATGAGATAAAATATTTCAATCTTGTTTTCGCAAAATAAAGCATAACCACTCAACAAATTTTTCAGAAAACAACTTTGTTGAGCTAAAATACAAGTTAAAGTTAACTTTCTACTCGATAGAATACCGTGGACTTTATCTGTGGAAAGAATTTCCAGATATTGTTAACAAAAAGAAGATTACATTAGAGCAATTTAAAAATGAATGCGATTATAAATGCGATTATTATTGTTCATTGATCTCATAATATCCGACTATTTTTTTTAAAGTAAACTTAATCAAATAAATGTTATATATTTCGTAAACATTTTATTAATTGTAAGCATTTTAACGCTTCTTAATTATTTATTTTTTTAATTTTCTTTATTCTAATGGTTTATCCGTAAACAATAATCGTATTGAATCATTTCTAACTGTTATTTTTATAATTGTGTGTTACAGTTACGTAGAATTTTTTGAATGAGGCTCGGCAATAAGGTAAAATGTACCTTCTTCTTGCTCCATTTTTTATTTAAAATACACGTATATGCAACGTAAACATTACAAAAAATAAAAAAAAACTCTGTAATGGATAATAATAAGCTAAAAATAATAATAATAAGCTAATAATAAGAAAGAGGATGATCCTAAAATCTAGACGAGTAACTTGGGTCTTAAAGGTTATAGTTTTTTTTTTATACTACTTTAATAAGAACATATTACTAAGTTCTTGTAACTGATGCTCATCTTTATTTTATCATTAAAGTGGAAGTTTTATACAAACAAACGTGTTTATGAAGTCGTTTGTAAAAATTATCTTATACTATATATATATATATATATATATATATATATATATATATATATATATATATCTATATATATATATATATATATAGATATATATATATACACATTTATTATAAAGTTGTTTGTAAAAATTATTATATATTATATATACACATATATATTAATTTGGTTTTTATAAAATAAATGTATGCTGGTATTTAATCTTCTATATATATAAAGGGCAATGTGTGTGTGTGTGTTTGTTCTCTATAGAAATCCAAACCGCCGGACCGATCTCGATGAAATTTGACATGGGGGTAGTCCTCGAGGGGGAGAAGGTTCTTAGCTGGGTTTTGACCCTGTACCCCGACCCCCGGGGTCAAGGGGGCTAAAAATTGAGCCCCCCTGACCCCGGGGTCAGGGGGGCCGATTTTTTGGGCCCATTTTTGGGCCCATTTTTGTGTACAGATATCAGGTAAGCCAGTTTAAAAATTGGCCCGGGCAACGCCGGGTAACTCCAGCTATATATATAAAGGGCAATGTGTGTTTGTGTGTGTGTTTGTTTGTTCTCTATAGAAATCCTAACCGCCGGACCGATCTCGATGAAATTTGGCATGGGGGTAGTCCTCGAGGAGGAGAAGGTTCTTAGCTGGGTTTTGACCCCGTACCCCGACCCCCGGGGTCAGGGGGCCTAAAAATAGGCCCCCTTGACCCCGGGGTCAGGGGGGCCCATTTTTTGGGCCCATTTTTTGGGCCCATTTTTGTGTACAGATATCAGGTAAGCCAGTTTAAATATTGGCCCGGGCAACGCCGGGTAACTCATGCTAGCTTGTTTATAAAATGGAAAAAATTTATATATTTATAAAAGACTATCATTTTTTAGTTACAAAATTCAAAAAGAGTCACTGTGCTGATCAAGTTCATTTTGCTCATAATATTCCTGAAATATTTGATGAACATAAATATATTTTAGGTTGCTAATATTGGCCTCAGCTTTGTTGAGATCAACACTGTCAGTTGTTATAAATTATTAACTTAACTACAATTTATTATCATCAATTAATAATTAAAATTATTTTGATAAAACTATTTTATTAAAATTGTTTTATTTAAGCATTAATTTTAATTGCTTTATAAAAAAGAATGTAGGAAAGAAAATTAATTAACAACTATTTCGATTTAAACTTTTTCTACAAGGTTGTACATAAAATCATTTTCATAAATTTTCTTACTCTACCTGCATCTTGTTCTTTAACTAAATCTTTTGGACATAACTTATCAATTATGACTTTATTATAAGAATTTCAAGAAATGTTTTAAGTTATTCCCAATTTGATGTAAGTTGTTGCTACTGAGTTAAATTCTGATATCATAAAAATAAATCTATCAACCTTTAATGCTAAACGCAAACTTCAAAATTTATCAGCCCTTTCAGACCCAACAATTTTATTTGGAACCGTTAATATTTTTGGCTTTATTGGTAGGTATTGTTAGTTTTTATTTACTTATGAAGGTTTTTTGCTAAATATTATAATTCATGCATGTTCTACATATTATTTAGGAGACTTTTGTGAAACAAAATCAATATGTCTGCTATACTTTAAACATCGTTCAAGTTATAGGAGACATTGATTTATAATATAATTTCAACATTACTTTTAGAAGTTATTTTGAACTTTTATGTTAACTAAAAAATCTTCAGTAGGTATGTTTCATCTTCAGTAGGTATGTTTCTTCATTATTAAAAATAAAAAAATTAACAGCAAAAAAAGAAAACAGTCTTTTTAAATTTTAAATACTCTTAAATTCTTAAAAAATTTTTTATTACATTATTGAATTGTAAAAGCTTTATGAATTTATTTCACACATTTATTTTTAACTTTTAAAGTATTTAAAAAAATTTTTAATTTAGTAAAAAGAAAAATGTAAAGTTTTAATCTTTTTCTATTTCACAAAGGGACTTTACTCAATAAGATAATGGTAAAGTAAATGTAAAGTGTATAGTGTAAATGTAGTATACGAAAATATATTAACAAATATTAAAAAATAATAATTAAAAAAAAAAATGTTTTAAAATTTTAAATATTCTTAAATTATTAATAAGTTTTGTATAACGTGATTGAATTGCAAATGCTTTATGAATTTGTTTTATACATTTATTTTTATCTTTTAAATTATTTAAAAATTTTTTAACTTAATAAAAATAAAAATGTTAAATTTTAAATCTTCATCTATTTCACAAAAGTACTTAGTTCAATAAGATAATGTAAAATTAATGTGAAGTGTATAGTGTAAATGTAATGTACGAAATAAAAAAAAACTATTTTATTGTAATGTCATTGAAAAATTTTTTTATTGTAAACAAAAAAAAAAATTTGTTTTAAACTTTGAACTAATGGTTCAAAGATCTAACGGTCTTGTCACAGAGCACAGCGGAAGAGCATTTAACAAGGAAGTTCACAGCGAAATATGCTCAGAGCTTGCAACCCAAGATCTCTTGCTTTTAAAGCAAGCGCTCTAACCACTGCGCCACGGCCGCCTAACTTAAATACAAAAGTGTTTGAGTTTTGAGAGCTAATCTAAATATTTTTATGTTAGATTGTAAGTTAAGTTTTGTAATTTAGTTTAAGATTCCAATTGCCGCTGTCCGTTTTATAAAGTAAAGATGGAGATTCCAGTGTATTGTGAAACATACAGTAACTAACAAATCATGAAAATAAAATATTGTGTAACGTTCTAAAATCATAAGAATATATATATTGCATTGTTATTTGTTTTATGTTTAACGCAGCTTTTTTTGAAGTGTCAAAGTGTCAAAATATTTCTTTATGGGTTATCTTGAGAATGCGTATTATTACTGCGAAGTGTGTATTAATACTACGAAGATGCAGGTAACACAAACTGTTTCGTTTTGTAACATGTAAAGTACCTAATTATTTAATTGTTGCACTGACACATAATGACCTTAATAATCCAATTGTCGGGCAATGACATTCTAACTCTTGTTCATATTTATTTTATTAATTACGCTATGGTTTGATTTATATTTTTAAAATATAAATTATAGAAAGGGTGCGTGCATATGTACTGCATACATACAACAAAGAAATGGAAATTATGCACGTATGTATACTGAAAAGAGTATGCATGTAATGTATACATTAGAAAATACACATTAAATGTACAGTAGCGTTAGTGAGGTCCAAGTATACATGTTTACTTTTGTAAATTAATGTATATTTTTGTTTATATAATTAAAGACCTTTGCTTTCGAAGAACAATTTTGCATTAACATTTCTAAACTTTAAATTTATTCAAATATTCTACTTTACCGCTAGAATGTTCTGCTTTTCTATAGCAGAGAGAGGTATAAATAGACAAAAATGCTAACTAATTTTTTTTATAAAATTGCAATTATTCTAGTAGCGTTGACTACAAAAGAACCAAGTACAAAGAATATTTAAAATAATGATAAGTTGTCAATTAAAACTTCTTCTTTAAGACGTCAAAAAACGTTTTTTCACATCTGGTTTAAAAAGTACTCAAGTAAACGTTAATTTTCCGTTGTTTTACGGACGCTTATTTTTTAATCAGAGGCAATTCTAGAATTAAAATGAGGGGAAAATCATAAAAAGTACCCACTAGTCTTTAAAAAAATGTGTCAAATGTCCAACTTAAAGGTGTCAAATGCCAGACTGAAATGTGTCAACGGCCAAACTAATCGACTATGTTCCTCAAAAAACCGACTACAATTTGAAAATTAACTTTCTTTTCACGCCCCACAACCCCCTTACAGTAGAACTGCCTCTGTTTTCAACAACCCTTTTTAAATCAGTTATTAAATTTCAATTTTAACTCAACATATCTTTTCAATTTAAAAATCAGTTTTAAATAAACATATCATTGTTAGTATTAAGAAGCTTTAAGTTTTGTAATCAGGATGCATTATGGATCTGAAATCATTTTTGACCAGTTTTTTTTTGCTAAATATTTGTTCATTTGATGAGATTGCATTTTAATATTACCTATTAAATGCGTACATAATTATTTTCAGAGGTTGTTTCTATAAAACTGTGGGACCCATGGTTTCCGGGTGCAGCGGAGGCTTTGACTTCCGTTATATTTTTCCCGTTAGATATATATATATATATTTTTTGCGACAATTTTGATTTTGTTTTGAAAATTTAATTTTTATTATATACGATAACGATTTTTTTTATATACAATTGCATATTTTAGTATCTCATCCAAGATGCAAGATTTTTTTAATATACAATTGCATGTTTTAGTATCTCACCCAAGATGCAAGATTTTTTTTATATACAATTGCATGTTTTAGTATCTCATCCAAGATGCAAGATTTTTTTATATACAATTGCATATTTTAGTATCTCATCCAAGATGCAAGATTTTTTTAATATACAATTGCATGTTTTAGTATCTCACCCAAGATGCAAGATTTTTTTTATATACAATTGCATGTTTTAGTATCTCATCCAAGATGCAAGATTTTTTTATATACAATTACATGTTTTAGTATCTCATCCAAGATGCAAGATTTTTTTAAAATACAATTGCATGTTTTAGTATCTCATCCAAGATGCTAGATTTTTTTATATACAATTACATGTTTTAGTATCTCATCCAAGATGCAAGATTTTTTTTATATACAATTGCATGTTTTAGTATCTCATCCAAGATGCAAGATTTTTTTGTATACAATTACATGTTTTAGTATCTCATCCAAGATGCAAGATTTTTTTTATATACAATTGCATGTTTTAGTATCTCATCCAAGATGCTAGATTTTTTTAAGAAACTTTTTCTCTCAAATAAATAAAAAATTAGTTCAATATCTTCTTTAGTTTTTATTTTATAATTTTGTTACTTTAAAGAAGCTTTAAACAAAAAAATCTAAATGCGCTTATTTAAAAAAAAAAAAAAAAAAACTCTAAACGCTATAATTAAATGTTAACAACAACATCAACAACATGCGTAATAAAAGGTAACAAAAACAACATACGTAATAAAAGGTAGCAGCAATAATATACGTATTAAAAGGTAGCTGCAACAACAACAACTTACGTTTAAACAGTAATAACAACAACAACATACGTGATAAAAGATAACAACATGGTAATTTTGGAAAAAAAGAAAAAAAAATTGCAACGTATTTTACGTTGTAAAACAAATAACTATAATGATAATCTTATTAAAAGTATAGTTAATAGCTATATTTTTAATCAGAAGGGGCATAAAAAACTGTTTTAAAAAGTACATCAAATGCCAATAACCGGAGCTTACTATTCAGAAATAGCACAGCTATCTACATGACATAACTTTTATCTTATATAAAAGGTTTTTCAACATGTTTTAGTTTTTTGGGACAAACTTTGATTTAAAAATATTAAGTTAGACAATGGAAAAACTTAAAAGAAAAACCAAGTGGTTTCCATACACAGACAGGAAATCTGCAATAAACCTAAAAATAAATCTAAATGCAGTCAAAGAGTAAAAGTAAATATTTATTTCCAAATTTATCAATACAAATACTTTTACATTGGTCTAGCTTTAATACCTAATTAGTACCTCCCATGATCCGTTCCAGTTATAAAAATAAACACAATAAAAGTAATAAGATCCTCTTGCGAGCATTGAAAAGTACTTTTTAGTCATTAACTTAATAGTTAATCTATGTTAAACTGAACAAGGTGTCAAATGTGTGTGTTACGTGGTGCAATTAGTTTTTAAATATGCAAAAATGAATTTTATAACTTTTAATAACAACTTTAACTTTTTGAGTGATGCAAAAAAAAACGAGCTCCTAAATGACAATTTATACTACGAGTTTATTAGTTCTAACATAACGTCTGATCAGAGAATAGAAGTAAATAATGGTAAAATACTTTTAGCTTCATTTTTGTTTTGTAATACTAATGGAAACTATATGTGTTTTTTTAATTTAAGAACCAGGTATTGATTTTGTTTTTAATCATTCAATAACCGATGAACTATGTGTAAATCAGAATGTGCATCAAAATATCAACGCTGTATTAAAAAATTCTCGCATCTTTGAGCAGTTCCATAGAAACACAACGGAGATGGTTGTGACAAAACAAGGAAGGTTTTTGTATTTTGAGTTTAATTTCTTTAAATGTGAATGAGTTTGTATTAGCGAAACGGTTTCTCTAGCTTAACTCTTAATTTATAATTTTTTTAGACGAATGTTTCCAGCACCTGAGATTATTTTATCGGGACTAGATCCAAATAAGTCATATATTATTTTTATGGATATTGTTCCAGTTGACAATGCAAAGTACAAATGGACAAAAAAAAGTTGGATAATGCATGATAAAAACGACAGTTGTTGGTCTTCAGAAATATTTGTTCACCCAGACAGTCCTCTTTTAGGTTTGCAATGGATTAAAAAATCAATAAGTTTCAAGACTCTGAAGCTCACCAACAACTCATCTAACTCAAAAGGAAATGTAATATTTTTTAAAATTATACATTTAAACTTATTTTATCAAGTTAAAGTTTAAAAGAAAAATAAACGGTATCGATAAGTATACTTTATTTGCTTAAACGTTTCAGATTCATTTGAGCTCGATGCACAAGTATCAACCTCGTATTCATGTTACACAAACTTGCGATATGCATTTAATCAATGTTCAGCCTTTTTGTACTTTTGTTTTTAAAGAATGCCAGTTCATAGCAGTTACAGCATATCAAAACCCTAAGGTGGATTAGTCATCGTATTAAGATTATTTGAAAATCATCTAAAAAACTTTATTTTTCGATCATTAAAAAATCATATATAATATAAGTTAAAAATTTATAATAAATAAAAATATGCTTAACTTTACTATCTTTGTTTTTTTTAAACTTAGATTACAGATTTAAAAATTAAATACAACCCGTTTGCAAAAGGATTTCGAGATGAGTTCAATAAAAAGGTTCCTTTCAAACTAGTGCGTTCCAAAAAGCCGTCTACGAAAAAACGAAAAATCGATGGTAAATATTTTCTATTTGTATTCAAATAACTTAAAACTATTATTACTATATTTCTTTTTTTTTAGAAAACTTCATTCTTAATTTTAAATATTTTTTTTTCTACAGACAAGTTGAACATAAAACAAACCTTAGTAAAAAGAGAACTGGTACCAAATATTGAACAATTAACAACTTTGTCGTCATCAGAAGGGATTGAACTGTCAGCTGAAAAGTTAATCGATGAACTTACCCTTCCTGGATCAACTTCAAGAAAAAACTTGGAGCTTCTTTGCCAGCCTTATTCTAACTCCAGCCCTTTCAATCTCACAATTGCAAAATCAAGTTTCACATAAGAATCAATTTATAATAACAGTTTCATGTAAAATTTTATTTGAATATTTTTATGAAAAGTGATAAACGATAACAGTTTTAAATAATAGTTTAACAGTTAATAGTTATGTAAATAATGTGAATATAAAAAAGTATTTAAAAAAAATTTAGATATTGTTCACCCGTTGTTCATACAACTTCATAGTTATTTTCTTGAGGTCTAATTTTAAACAAAAAACCAACCGAAGCTTTTGGAGTTGGTGCAAAGCTTCACAATCGACATCGAATTCATTTTTATTTTATCAAGTATTAATTTGCAAAAGAACATTATTATTTGATAAAATATTTATAAGATAACTATCTGAAATATATTTTTTAAGCTACAGGAATAAAGTTGATTTAAGTTTTACCTTTTTTACAACAACAATAATAAAAAACCATTAAAATTCTCTTTATCAAATATGTTTTATTGCTGAATCGCAGTTTTGCAATTCTTGTATAACATCATAACATCATTTTGGATTCTTGCAAAACAACATCCATGAATATTATTATTCGCTGATAATGTTATGCATTTCATATAAATATTTACTTCTTTTTTGGCTACAGTTTTTTGTTTCTTTAAGATATTTTTTGCTGTTCATACAATTAATAAAATGAAATACAAAAAAACGTCTTCAAATACAAATAAACATAATCATAAAATAAAATAAAAGTTTATATAAATAGATAGGGGTTCAAAGAAGATACGGATGACCGGAGTCACCACAATCTTTTCATAGAACTTTTATTTGGGCTTTTAACATGTGTAAAGTAAAATAAAGTTGTTATAAAAAATTATAAAACTCCATTAAAATATGAAATAACCATCTCCGATATATATATATATATATATATATATATATATATATATATATATATATATATATATATATATATATATATATAAAGTAAAGGATGATAAATAAAATGTAATATAAGAAATTAGGTTTAAAAAAAAAGTGCATATATCAAATTTCAGAGGTTTCATTTGATTTCATTTAAATTTTGCATTTTATGGGAAACAAATGAGTTTACTGATTTCACTATATTGTGAAATAGTTATTTTTAATACTGTTCCGTATCTTAGGCCCTCTATCTGTTATGCTGTACTCTTTAAGTGATATAAGTTCAATCAATCTTTAAGCAGTATAAGTTGCTAATCGTTCTCAGTTTTTCTTTTTTAGGAAAATTTGCAATGTCATTAACAGTTAATTGATGCTCTTGTTTAGTCTAAGCAACCCATATCGAAATCTAGCAATAACGTATTAACGTTGAAAAGTTTGTCACTGATGTTTGACATCTGTTTCAATAACGGAAAAAAATTTTCAAAAATGAAATTCTTAAATTTTGTGTTTTAGTAACGTCTGGTAAAAATTGCCTTTTTAACGTAGTTAATGTAAGTTCTCATGTATGTTTGTACCGTTTAGCCTCAGTAATCCCGGGAAGAAAAATTTTAGTTTTTCTGATAATATTTGTTCAAAATTCGTTTCAAATTTCGAACAAATATTATCAAACCCAAAACAATTGCATTTGACTTAAAATTTGAACTTCATATTAAAGTAAAGACCTAATAGCTTAGACTAAACTATAAGCTAAAGCTTATATTTAAAAATTTTGTAATCATTTTGTAAATTTTGTAATAATTTTTACATTTCCATGTAGAGATATTACTTTGTATTAGTACAGTGTGAGAAACACCTATGTATAAAATATGCTATTATTAAATTATGCTTTTAAATGTTTATTCTTACTGGTTTGTTTACAATTGGAATGAAATTTTATTATAAAGGAGTTTCAACAAAATATTTAACATTTTAAACTGAATTTTGCTTTAAAATATCTAATTTGACGTCTATATTTATATGTTTCAGTGTTTTCTTTACTTTGGTCAGAAAGTGCGTAAGGAGTCGTCCACAAATTACGTCACGCAATTTTCGACCGTTTAAGGCCTCTTCCCCCCCCCCTCACCACCAAAAAAAAGTCCTGGAAAATACTTTCCTTCATTTTTCAGCATTCTTTTATTTAGTTTCTGTCCTATTTAATTAGTCAAGAAATCCACATTAATAGAAATTTCTTTTTTTGTCTTAAAAGTATAAAACTTCAAGAACAATTATTTTTGGTTGGGGTTTGAAGCCTGCAATTTCCATAAAAACTATGGGTATTGGGTAGGGAGAAGAGTGCATACGCCTAAAAAATTTTTGTTGTTGTTCACAGCAATAAAAAGCATAATAAAAGTATATTTTAAATTTCTTCTCCTTTGCATATGCATGGTATATACAACGGAGAAATATATACTTTTTATATGCTTGGTATAGCGGATTTACAGTTACTAACTGCTATTTCACCTGCTACCGTAGCAGGTTGAAAGTAATTTTGAAAAACTTGGAGGTTTATTTTCTAAACACCGAGTGTTAAGGTTAGATATTAGATAACATGGTAAAATCATGACATTTTAAATATCTTATAAAAAACTTATTTTCATAGTTCTATTAAAAAATGCGTATAAACCATGTCAAATTGTAAAAACAAAAGTAGGTATATAATACATTATAACAAAATAAGTGAGGTTGTTGAGTAGCTGAATGATGGGGTTAACCAATGTCTATGAATATGTCATCACCTGTAATTTTCGGATGATTAATATTGTTGATGTTTGTTCTCAGATAAAACGTTCCTCATTAAATACTGTACTATGGTTTTTCATTACAATATTGTTGGAGTACTTTAAAAACCTCGCACGCTTTCAATTAATGCTCCAAATTGATGTGAAGAGTCTTTGCAAATTGTTTCATAATCTCAAATTAGATTTCTTTAAGTGGCATTAATGCCTTAACAATATTTACCATTAGCTCATTACATTTTTTTTTACTTCAGTTTAATATTAGTTCCTAAAGTTACAACAACAAGGTATCGGAAAATCTTGTAAAACCCCCGGAAGACCCACAAAAATCCCAACAACAAACAAAATTTCTGAAGACTTTCCAATGAAGCTCATCATGTTTAACTCTTGGAGCAAAATCTTTCTATTTGAATAATAAAGAGATTTTATTAAATGATGCCATTATAAAAATGGACAACCAGAAGCTCTTGTACTAACTGTTTGTTCATTCGGCATGTACAACAACCTCTAACTAATCTTTTGCAACATTGCAAAAACACAGTTAAAATGTTAAAAAGCTTCTTTTAAACTGACGCACATACTCTTTTGTCCATAAACTAACTTTAAAAAAAAAAAAAAAATAGGTGGATCACAAGTACGAAGGTATAGAAATATAATTGATACATATAAATACAGATATAAATACATAGATACATAGATATTAATATACTGGTAAAAACAAATGTGATGCATAATAAATAATTAATTAATTTTTTTTTTTTTTTAATCTTTTGATAAAGTAATGAAATACAAAAAAAATTAATTTTGATTTAAAAATGAACTTTAAAACACAGAGAGAGTATAAAGGATATATATGTATTAAAACATTTTTGTTGTTTAAATGAATTTTATAATTTTTATGGCATTATTCTATTTATAAAACTAGAGGATGAAAGAATGATAAACTATTAGTAAAAAGTTATATTTAGAGTTTATAGCAGCTCCAGTTGTATTAAAAGTATAAAATCAGTCTTATTTTTAAGGAGCTCTGACAACATTTTTTTTATTCCACAAAAAAATATTGTTGCAAACAATTTCACTCAAATTATAAGTATGTTTATTTACAAAATTATTATGCTTTGATTCAAAATTTAATTAAAAAAAATGAGAAAAATCTAATTTCAATAAGTAGATAAAAAACCCTGCTATTTGCCTAAAAATATAAATTAAAATACTATAAATAAAGACTATATACTAAAAATAAATATTCGTTTCCGGATTAAAGATATAAACGGCATAAATAAAAAAACGCATTAAATTAGTGAAGTTTAATTACCAGAAGTGATACAACCCTTGTTCCGTTGCTTTTATAAAAATAAACACATTAGGGGTTTTACGACTCTGAACTTGCTTTAAATAGAGCCTTTCTGTCGTTTCTGAACTTCAAACTGAAAAAAGTGTTAATACTAATTCAAATATAAAAATTGATTTCTGATGCTTTTGAAAACAACTTGTACAAAATGTGCAATGCAAAACAAAGCGAACTTCAAAACGAAAATCTATGTTATGAGTTTATTAAATCTAATATTATGTCTTATAACTTGACAGACACTATATATGGTAAGACTTAGAAACTTTTTCTCTATTATACTACATTTGCAAAGTTTGTTTTACAAAAAAGTAAATGGGTTGGCTTATTAGTTTCTTTATATTTATTAGAGCCTGAAGCTGAATTTGTATTTAATCAACCAATAAATAATGAAGTATGTGTAAATAAGAATGCAAGTCATTTAAAAGTAAGAGCTGTGCTTGAAAATCGTTGCATTTTTGAGCAGTTTGAAAAAAACACAACAGAAATGGTGGTGACTAAACAAGGAAGGTAAACTTAATCCAAGCAAGTGTTATTGATGTTGTTTAAATATTGTGTTTTCTTACTTGCTTGATTATTTTTTTTTTCCTTTCTTATTCTCAAACTTAAAAACTAGTTAAAAAAACATTGATAGAAAACATAATTAATAAATACTTTATTTATTTAGACGTATGTTTCCATCACCTGAGATTACTCTGTCAGGACTAGATCCAAATATATTATATTATGTGGCTATAGATTTTACTGCAGCTGACAATGCAAAATATAAATGGTCTAAAGAAAATTGGGTTTCGCTCGGTGAAAGGGATAATGATTGGTCTTCAAATACTTTCGTTCACCCAGAAAGTCCTCTTTTTGGTGCGCAATGGATGAAAAAAATAGTTAACTTTAAGACAATGAAGCTCACAAATAGTACATCAAATTCATTTGGAAATGTAATATTTTTGTTAATAAGGTTTTGCATGTGGAATATTTTAAATTTAAATCAATTAGATCCTAGCAAGCACACAACGTTGAAACAACGTTGAAATAACGTTGATCAACGTCGATCAACGTTATTTCAACGTTGTTTCAACGTTGTGTGCTTGCTGGGATGTATTATAAAATGTTTTGAAAAGTAGTTTTTCTAATTGTTTTAGATTGTTTTGAGCTCAATGCACAAATATCAGCCTCGTGTTCACGTTATACCAGATTGCGATGTGTATTTGAATAATTCTCATCCCATCAGCACTTTTGTTTTTACAGAATGTCAATTTATCGCTGTTACAGCATATCAAAATCCGAAGGTAGATATTTTGTTTTAATTATGAAAATAGAAGCTATTTATATACAAGTACAAAATAATTGATTTTTTGATAACTAAATAATAAATGAAAGTATAAAACTATAATTTTTTGATAAACCAATGAGCTTATAATGAATAAAAATATTTTTTGTCTCGAAATTCAGATTACAAACTTAAAAATTAAATACAACCCTTTTGCAAAAGGATTTCGCGATCAAAGAAAACGAAAGTTCCCAATACAACAAGTGTCTTCCTTTGAACAGTCAATTATAAAAAAAAGAAAAAAAGAAGGTTAAAAAGTCTTTTATTTGTTTATTTCATATTCGAGAGCTTATTTATATGTCTGTGTGCATTTGTGTATATTTATATTATTAACCAAATTTATACTTCAGTTAATAAAATGAAACCTCTTTAATTAACTTAATACCTTCATAGAAATAGATAGATCAAATTTAAAAAAATCTTAATTTTAATCTTTGATTAAAATTAATTTAGATTAAGTTAGGAATTAACCGACATTAGAGAATTAAAAATTATCATTATGGCATAAAAACGTTTAACCATTTTTTATCATAATGTCATAGTTATTAGTTAGCTTTCATTTCGTGGAACCATTTTTTAATTTTTTATTTTTTTTTGTAATTTTGTAAAATATTTTCGTTAACTTACTTTCAACAAATTCACAAAAATTCAATAATTTTAAAATATTCAAAATAAATATTTTTAAACAATTTGCTATTGCAGACGAATTTGCTATTGCAGAAGAGGGATCTATTTTTACACGTTTAATCTTACCCTCATCGGAAACGTTTGAATTATCTGCTGAAAAGTTAATTGAGGAACTCACCATTCCAGGATCAACTGCAAGAAAAAATCTGGAAATTCTTTGCCAGCCTAACTCAAATTACTGTGGTTTCAATCAAACAGTTGCAAGACCAGATTTCACATGCGATTACATTTATAATAATTTTATGTAAATATGTATAAAATTTTATTTAAAGCTTTAAATAATAGTTTATTTTGTAAATAAAAAATAGAAATTATTTATATAAAAAAAAGAAATGATAAAAATAATATTCAACTATAAATAATCGTTTTTTTGTAGAATGTTTTTAGATAAAAAAAAAAAAGATAAAAATTAGAAAAAAATGCACTATTTTTTTTTTTTGAACTTAAATAGCAACTAAGTTCAATAGAATTGAAAGTTTTTTTTTAAGTAGACTTAGAATTTAGACTGGCCCTTTTTTTCTTTAAATACAATTCTATTGCGGGTTAGCGCAATGCCTAAAAACTGACGTAGTGTGCTAAATATTTATTATAATTTTAGCTAATTATAATAAGCTAAAAAGTATAATGAGTAGAAAGCACTCTATGCCAAATTTTAAGGCTTTGATACACCAATCATATTTATTTTTAGGCTTGGATACTCTAACCATAAATATTTAAAATAATAGAATCCATTTAGTCATTATTAATCAGAGATGTTAACCACGTTATAAAAATTCAAAGCAATATGTAAAAAACTGCAGAAAACTATAAATCTTGTTTTGGTATCAAATAGAAATTAGTTATGAATATATAAGATGACCAAAATTTTTTTTTGTTAATTTATATATTTAACTTAGGAATTGTTTGAAAACAAAAAGTAAATTAGGCAGGCTGTTTACATGTTATAAAATGTTTTAATAAGTTTGTTTCGCGCAAAAAAGCCGGACTAATAGAATATGGTAGATGATAGAATCAAAAACCTACTCCGACCTTTGAAGTTTTGTAAAAATTGATGACCGTAATATAACGAAATAACTGTTTGCCTTGATTTTTAAACACTTTTTAACACAAACTATTTTTTTAAGTGTTTAAACCGAAACCCTTTGTTGATGTATTTGCACACACTGATTGTTCTACCTATTTAGTCAATCGATGAATGAACACTCCCTGAATGTTTACCTATTTATTCAGTCGATGTATGTACACTCCCTGCATGTTTTACCTATTTAAGTCAGTCGATGTATGTACATTTCCTGCATGTTCTACCTATTTAGTCAATCGATGTATGAACACTCCCTGAATGTTTACCTATTTAGTCAATCGATGTATGAACACTCCCTGAATGTTTACCTATTTAGTCAGTCGATGTATGTACACTCCCTGCATGTTTTACCTATTTAAGTCAGTTGATGTATGTACACTCCCTGCCTCTTCAAAATGTTTAAGTCAGTCTAAGTGTGCTCACTTCCTAATTTTTATAATAAATAAAATTTTAAAAATAACCTAACTTTTTCATAACAACAATCGTAGACATAAAACTAGAGCTAAATACTTTAAAATATAACATAAAAATATACACAAAAACATATAACATAATAAAATGTAACATAAAAGTATACACAAAAACATATGCACTCAAGAGGATTCGATCCCGCGTCGCCGGGCGACAAGTCAAAATTATATACCGTTACACGATCCATATCTGTTAAGTAGAAAATTATAAGTATGTACTTTTTTTATTACGCTACGCAATCATTTAAAACAATGATTTACTATGGGGTCATCAATTTACACAAAACTTCAAACGTTGGAATAGGTTTTTGATTCTATCATCTACCGTAGAATATTGATATTTAATGTAATTTCATAGTTACATAGATAAAGACTAATTCTAAAGAAATTAACTAAAAAATTCTGAAAAGTGCATCCCCCCTTTATTTAATAATTAGGGTCAACCAAATCACCCCCCCCCCCATTTTTTCCTAAATGGTCAAGATGGGCCGAATCAAAAAAAATTTAAAATTGCCTCCTCCAAATTACTCGATGGTCTGGATCCACCCCTGATTGTGTTATTATTACTATTATTATTATCATTATTTATATAGTTGATTATACATTTAAAAAATTTATTTTTAACTTCAAGATCACCTCCATTTTTTTAGATTCTTTTTTCCTATAAGCGCATAATAAACACCAATTTCACATATGTTTTACATGCTTTGAAATAAATGATTTTGTATTAAGTGATAAGTAAATAAATTTCAATTTCAATTTTGTTTGATTAAAAAAATCTTGTATTTGAAACCACTTTATTTAAATAGAATTTATATACATAAATATATAAATATATAGATATATAAATATCTAGATATAGATAAATAAAATATGTTTTTAGCGTTATGTTGCCCAAAATTATTTGCGTATTCTTTAGTCCAGGGATGTCCAACCTTTTTACAGTAAGGGCCATTAATTCGTTTCAAAATCAACTTGAGGGCCACAAACATAAAATACCCAAAATAAAAATTATTAAATTTGAAGTTTTTATTTAAATTTAAATAAACAGTTACACTCATAGTTAAGGTTCAAAGTGAAGTTATACAAAAGTTCGATCAATGTGAAACTTGACACTGTTTTTTGCATAAATGATCTATGTCTGCTTTTATATTTGATGATGCAATTCGAAGGGTATTAGTAAGGTGTTCATCTGTCAATCTATTTCTCTGTTCTGTTTTTACATCGTTCATCTAACAAAATAGCGCTTGAACCGAAACTGATATAAAAATAATTTTAGCACTATCTTGTTGGAAATTTAATTTTAAATCGGATATTATAAATTTTATGCAGCTAGAACAAAAAGCTAAATAAAAAATCAAAAAAGTAAAAAAACACTATTTTTTCTGATAAAACCGCACACTCGATTAATTACTTAGTTTAGTTTTTCACAAGTGACGTAAACTATCTTTATCTAATCAACTTAGTGTTAATTCCGGTTTAATCAAAAATGAACTATAATGTTATTTGTTAACATAATCATCCCTTACTCATTAAAAACCAACTATTATATTATTTCTCGATATAATCATCACTCACTCAGTTCATTTTAACTCACTCACTTTAACATGTCAATTAAAAAAGCAAAAGCATATAAGGAAGACGATATACTAGCTGCACTAACTAATATGAAAGATAAAAACATCACTTGAGAAAAGCTGCATTCAAACATAGTCTCAACGCTCAAAGATTGCAAAAATAAAAACAACAAAGGCTTCCATGGCTCAGGTACAACAACAGTACTCTCAAATGAAACAGAAAGATTGATGGTGCATGCGTTCCAATTATTTGGTGACCGGGGTCATGGTTTAACCCGAAATGAAATCCTAAAATTTGTATGTGGCTACCTTAAACGCGAAGATCATTTGCACTTATTCAAAAATGGCAAGCCTGGTAAAGACTGGTTTTATGCCTTTATGAAGAGATTTAAACAAGAAAAGCGGATACCTTAATTTAAAATTTTAAAAGAGCATTTAAAAAAATTCTTGTACACTAGAAATAATTGATCGCTATTTTGAATGCGTTGCTAAGCAACATCAACAGACTGTTATAACTTAGAGGTCGCATATTTAGAATTATGATGAAACAGGTTTTTCGGGTGATCAAGGTAAAGCAACCGTAGTGTGTCGAAAAGGGACAAGACGTGCATTTAAACTTACTGGCAACAATGAAAAAAGTTCATTATATTGTAAACAACTGCTGCAACGCTGATGGACATTTTGCACCGCCATTTGTGATATACAAAGCCAAAGAAACTTTCGTCCTGACTGGGCAAGAGGTGGTCCAGTTGGTACCGAATATTCAATTTCAAAATCAGGTTGGATGGAGCAGATGGATACGTTTATTGAATGGCTGGAAGAAGTGCTTATACCTAAAACTGAGCAAATTAGTGGTATTTATATTTTAGTTATTGTTTATTTTATTATATTTATTGTTATTATATTTTATTATTTATATTATATTGGGCATACAACTCACATAGCTTTGGAAGCGGTATTGCTGTGCAAAAAACACGATATAATCTTGATTTGTCTACCAAAGCATTCTTCACATATTCTACAACCATCGGATAGAGGTGTCTATTGTCATGTCAAACAAGTATGGAAAGAAATTCTTACATAGTATTACAAAGACTCAAAAATCTAAGAATTTAGATAAACAAAATTTTCCACCGTTGCTCAAACTGCTGTACGAGAGTGGTAAATGTTTCACACGCTTTCATGCAATCACTGGTTTCAGTACACTGGCTTAATTCCACTTAATAAAACTCAACATAAATCATAAGGCATTAGCAATCACACAAACGTTTAATCTACCTTCATCAACTTTAGCAAACTCCGCAGCACCTACACCATCTTGCTGAGACACAGCTTCATCATCTTCAACAGCTGCCGCAGCACCTACTCCAACTACACACCGATTACCATCTTTCTCAACTACACCAGCTTAAAGTTTTGATAGGTATCAAGCATGTGTTAAGCTTTGCAAAAACAGTATCGAGATAGAGTTGAAGCAGTTTTTTCAATCAAGAAATCAATCGCATGTTAAGAAGTTGAAGCAGTGCAACATGTCAAAACTTGGCGGAAAGTGTATTACCGAAAAAAATGTGATTGAGTTCCTCAAACAAAAAGATGAAGAAAAAGCAACAAAGGAAGCCGTGAAAGTTGCTAAACTTAACGCAAAGCGTAGACTCTCTATGCTATGCACTCAAATGCCTGAGCATAACAAGGCTGAGTAACCTCAGCAAAACAATAATGAAGAACAAGTACCAGCAGCCAAACGATTAAAAGTTGAAAAATTTAAAAAGTGTAGAGCACAGTTACACACAGAAATGTTGCAATGCGAAATTTCGATGTGTCGGTAACGGTTGTGCAAAGAAACATGTTTACCAAAGAAATATGTGGTTGGAACTAAATTTTGTAGTTGCAAAAAATGTATAAACTTTAATATAGTTTCCTAAATATAAGTTGTGTTAAAAAAAATAATTAAAAAAAAGTTATAATTTAAAAATTTCAATGTTTTCTCAAGTGTGCAGTTTTATCAAAAGGTTGCCTAAAACCGCACAATTTTTTTTTCTTTACATTTAACATTTTCAATAATTTTTAAAACATATATTTATATTATCTTATGTAGTTTTTTACTATCTATCTAATAAAAAAAAAATGAAAAAAATAAAAAATAAAAAAGTTATTTAATTTTTATTGATAAGTGTGCGGTTTTACTCTACTTTTTTTTGTATGAAATATATTGATTGATTGAGTTTTCATTGCATTGATAAAAGTTATAACAACACATGTGTTCTAAAAATCTATACTTATAACGTGAAGTATTAATGATATTAGGTTATCATATGATAGTAGAAAGTCCGGACCCGTAAACGGGTCATGAGAGGTCTGACTCACACCTTCCACTTATTTTTTACTCGTTTTTAATGTGTTACAGCAAATGGTAGAAAGTAATGATCTTACCTTCATTAGAGATCTAGTTTAACATTTGCTTTTGCGTTGTTCGAAAAATTTATGCATATAGCATAACAAAGTCAATATATATAAAAGTTGACTTTAATTTTTTGGCCTAAAACATCAAAGTTTTGTTTCCATGTGTGCGTGTGTTTTTTAAAACTATAAGCTTTTAAACTTGGTTCTGTTCTATTATTTATCTTTATTTTATTTAATAATGCGGCAGAAACTAAAAAAATAAAAATACAGTGAGCGAGTATATCGACCTACCTTAGAGCTGTTAACATATGCCAATCATATATTTATTCCAGCATTCATCCGAGTCATATTTTACTAATGCGGAAAATATTTAGCAAAAAGTATTTGTATCAAAATAAAAATATTTTTGTTTAGGTGATGGGGTGAAAGATTAGAAAACAGATATATCTCCGTAAATATATATTTAAAATCTTTCAACAAATTCATAAAAACATCAAGTCTTAAATTTATATATCTTTAGAATAACTTTATTTAAAATATATATATAATATTTTTTTATCTTTATTTATATGATATATAGTTAAATACTTAGTAAAATAACAACAACAAAACAACAAAAAACAAATAAAGCACAATATTTGTCTATTTTCGTAGAAAACAATTAAGATTGAAGACAACTTATACAACAAAATACAACTTTTGTATTGAACGTACTTTTCAAAATCAGTTATAACAGCCGCTATTTGCAGGAATAAGGCCTAGCAAAGCCTAATATAAAGAAAACCATATTATAATAATTAAAAGTATTTATTACTGATAAGGACGATTTAAAATGTATTTAAAAAACTACATAACTCCATAGTAGTGGGAAATTATAAATTGAAAAAAAAAATTAAAACATCAAACATTGCTATGAGAGAAACATAGTTTTTTTAGATGCACACCTACACTATTAAAAGTTTGACTTTGACTTTTATTAACTGTCATTGAATAAGCCAATCTGAAAGGAAATGACTTTTCAGAACAAAAAGTAATTTAGAACCTGATTGAGCCAACTGAATTCGAGGAACAAAGACCCGTGCACCACCAGAAACAGGTATCAAAACCTCTGCATCAACACAATTATTTTAAAGAGAATAAACTTTCATTCGAGCGCCATTGCATAACCCAGCCTATGATCATTTGTAAAATGAAGTAAAACAGGAACATGTGACCACACTTTTGAAATTCAATAACCTGAACCTGAGTTACAACTTTTCCTAATACACCATGCTTGAAAATATCATTTAGGAGATTATTTAACTTGAGTTTAAATACTCTAGTAACTAAGTCAGGTCTATCATTTGTAGTCTGTCCTGGATATAAATTTTCAGTAACCTCGCGCTATTTGGGGTTGCAGATAAAGGTAATAAAAAGATCTGGTTTACCATACTTTTTAAGTATAGCCATAGCATCTTGAAGGTTTTCTTTTAAAGTTCTAGAGCTTTCTACATAAGTTGACGGCAAAACTACAACACACCCTGGGTCAAACATTAGGATCACTTCCTAGATTGTTTACATGTTCATGTAAGGCATTATACTGCTTGCTTCTAAATATGTTTTGGTATTTCTGATGAAAGCAAGACGTTGCCCTTCAATTGTGACACATGCATCAACAGCATATTGCTGAAATGATTTGATTTTACAAACCACCATCACCTTTTGGAAAAAAAGAGGGTAAACCATAGAATATAAGTTGGCTGACATACTTGATATAATTTTTAGAGGATGACCTTTTATTGCCACATTGTTGCATTATAAAATTTACTGCTGCAAGTGGGTCATATATATATACAGTTGACAATAATATCTTGATCTGGCCTAAGATTATCTACATAATGAAAAACTTGACCACATGTTCTAAATAAACAAAGTTTATTTAGAACATGTGGTCAAGTTTTAGCTGTAAGTTGTTTAGCTGTAAATAAACAAAAGAAAGACACACACGCTTTATAATTTCAAATATTTTTAAAAATTCATATTAGAACTATAATCTACATAACTCCCTGTATAAAAACTTATTTTGCTTACGGAAGTGATGAAAGTGGAGGCAAAACTATATTTCCATTATAGCAACATAGAGAATGTGTTTTATCAGGAATTTTTTTTGCATCAAAACGCTGACAGATCTGGTTCAGTTCTCGATAAAAATTATAAACTGGAATATTATTACTTCTTGAAATACAATGCATTCTTTCTTGTCTCTGTATGCAGCTCATTTCATGCACTTTGTAGATTAATTTCATGATTATTTTATCTCACCTAGCTCCATTTCTCTCAATTCACCGATAGTTATTATTAAGTTGCCTAAACACATTATCCTCATGAAGGGTTTAAATTAATTTCTGCTTGTCGAGTAGCATTTTTTACATTTTGCAGATGATTAACTTCATCTCGCCTAGCTCCATCTCATAATTTATGACGACGGTTACTGTTAACTCCTCTAACCACATAACCCTCATTAGGGTTCAAATTAATTTCTGCTCGCCAAGCAGCATTTCATACATTTTGACAACGATTAATTTAATTTTGGCTTAATCTATCTCTTTCATTTCGACGATTATTTTAAAGTTGTCTCTTAGCATTTACACTAATATCTTCTTCAAGCCCAACATCATTTATTTCAATTTCGCTATTATTATGAAGCATATTACCAGTAGTATTAATACTGTTTGTAACAAATAAACATAAAAAATCTTGTGATATCTTTTTTATAAAATTTCTTACTACTACTTTAAAGTGAAGAAAAGACTAAAATAAGTAACTTTAGTAAACCACTGTTATTTAAAAAAAAAAAAACTAAATCAAATCATGAGAGACTAAGTAAAGTTAGATTTAAGTACTAATTCTCAAGGTAAAAAATAACAACATATTTATAACATACTCTTAGGTGCTTAAAAAACTGGAAGGACGTTTATTATTTTTTTCTTATTATTTTTACCAACCTCTACAATTTAACTCATCAGTTTAACAATAAATTAAAAAATAAAAGTTAAACCCATTTATAAACGTTTTCTAGATTATTTCAAAATTATTGTACTTTAATTCAAGATTTATTGAAATCCATATATATATATATATATATATATATATATATATATATATATATATATATATATATATATATATATATATATATACATACACACACAGAGGTGCATTTGTCATAAAGCAAATCTAGGCAACCGTCTAGGGGCGCAAACAAAAAAAAGGCGCCTGGTTTATTATTTTCTTTGAAAAGTTGTACTTTTTACTGTAGATATGTAATTTTTTAAATTTTATTACAAACTTTTGGGCGCCGTCGATTTAACAACGTCACAATTCAAATATTCAAATTATAATAAAAGATTATAACAAAATTTAATTTATAATAAAATTTATAACAGTACGAGATCCATATTTTATTTCCAACTCTTGATGATTGTCACAATAAAATCAACACTGCTGTAATAAGTTTTAAAAATTTGTTCTGCAAAACTTTTAATTGAAAAAGAATAACTGCAATGTTTGATTAAAATAGGAGATATGACATCTAGAATACTAAAAAGATGACAAATAAAATCAGACAGAGGTTGAATTGGAAATATGACTCCACCTCTGGATAACATTTTCAGGTATTTATTATTAAGAATATCTTGGTCTGTTATTTGATTTCAGAAAGCTGACACTCTAAAATCTCTGTAGACAACAAAGCAATTTCTTGCATAATATTTTTTAAACTAGAATTATTAAATGTCTGATAAATATTTTCTTCCCAGAAATTAATATCTTCTTTTAGTAGACTTCTTACTGCCAAATTTTTTTCACTATTGCATACTTCTAAAAAACTTACTAGAAATCTGCCATCACACATTTGTCTATACTTACTAAAACGTAGCTTTAGTAAGTATAGACAGGATCACTTTGTAACCTGGAAGAAGAGCATATGTATGGTCTACTTCAAGCAAACCATCGATAAAAGATGCAGTTGCCCGTAATGTTGTAATAAGAGCGAGAGAAGTTTGTTTGGTAAATGTAAAATAATCACATTTTGACCAAATATCAATCCAATTTGTAACTTCTCTACAAAATGTGGGTTTGTTATCACCCTTCACAGCAGCATTGCCAAGTTAATTGGATTTATTAAATTTCTGCTTTGAATTAAGTGTGATGAATAAACATATTTCTAACATTTTTTATTAAATGGATTATATCGAATGATAAGTATGCTTTTAATACTCCATAATAAACTGGATGACATGTAAATAATTTTCCATCTCCAGTATATGCTTTATGAAACTCTGAAAATGCATTAATATCGGTAGAATGATTATCTGCAACAATAGCTCTTGCTTTAAATCCAGATTGGTGACGATCTCACAACATGAGAAATAGATTTTTGAAGCCCAACAATCATAAAAACAACAATACCTTTATAAAGATTTTCTGAATCTTCACCAACATATTTACCACTTTGATATTGGGCTGCTTTTTGCAAATACATTTTATCCACAAGAAGCACACAGTCACTTGATACACAACTTTTTTGTAACAAAATTTTTATAGCCTTAAACGCATTTATATCACCACTTTGAATTTTTCTTAATAAACTAAAAGATGGTAAGGGCAATTGTTCTAACAATAACTTATATGACTGTGCTGAAGTATGACATAAAATTAGTGCATAACGTATAACGGAAGTAGAATATGGAGGACTTCCTTGTGGAGAATAGTATCTTATTTTATTTAACTCGGTCAAAATTGAATTAAAAACATCAGCTTTATTTCGTATATGGGCAGGAAAATTTTCAATCATACTATAGTTTGTTAATTTGCAATTATGACCACTGCAAAACCATTCAGGTAAAGAAATACGATATCCTTTATAATACAATGAAACATTAAGATCTTTATTAACTGTTATTGACTCAAACACAGTTGGTATACCTGATATTTCATCAAAACAGAGTTTTTAGTAAACAACACTATCATGAAGTTGCTTAAATGTAAATCCTGGTGGACTATGCTGTTCTGTTAACGAATCAAGACTAATTATTTTATTAACATTTTGAAAATCACTGAACCCATTTTTTCCCAAGTACCTTAAAGTTGGTTTTTTTCTAGGCAACTTTGGCACCCTTAAATTTTACTAACTACTTATTTTATCTGTGTGAATAGTTGGAACAAGTTGGAGATCCCATTTTATGGTGCCTCTTTTCCCATATTTGATAAATTTATCCTCGAAATGATCAACACAAATAGCAGAGTATTTAGTTGGAACCCAATCTTTTCTATTGACAAAATATATCCATCGCTTTCGCTAATTGTAAACTTTTTTGGACCAGTAGAGTAACCAGTTTTACAGTTTGTGACAACACATTTATTAACCATTTTTATGACTAAAATTTTTTTTCAAAAACTACAATAATATTGAGATTTCTTACATTTATTATTGAAATTATCTCCACTTAAATAACATTGCATAAAAAAGCAGTTCGACTATATATGATATACTAAGTAGACTGTCAGTGTGTCTACTTCATTATTCCACTCTCTAATGGATTATTATGAAGCAGACAATCAGTCAGATTATAATCAGAAATACATATTACATGAATATGAAAGCATAAACCAAACTTTGATATAATAATTGCTATAACCGCATCGTTTTAATTATTAAATATTGTTAATCGTCTCATAATAGAAAATAAGCCGTGAAAAAAACGGGCCTCTTAATCTTTTACGGAAAATGCAACATATCAGGCCGTGTAATTATAGTAGGCCATGGTATACAAATGCAGACAGTCAAATATAAATAAAATCCTGATCAATATAAAAATTTAAGACAATGTTAACTGATCACGGTTTAGTTAAAGAACCTCGCGGGAAAAACTAACAATTGTAACTAAGCGCATTAAGCAGTAACTAAGCGCATTAAATTAACTTACAAACAGTTTAATAAAAAAGAAATTAGTTTTAAGTTATAATTAAATTTAAAAATGGAATTATTATTTTAGATACAAAGAACACAATAAATTTAAAAAATGAATAATAAAGTAAAATATTAATTTTAAGTTATATTATACCTGATACCAGATTCGTTCTCGTTTAAAGAGTTAAATTTGACGTCAATAAACTGCCCAAGAGAACAAATCTTAATTCTTTTAACTAAGCGCATTAAATTAGACTTTTCAAAATAGCTAATTACACGTTTACCGTATTCTTTTTAGCCATTTAAATTCGTTATAACCTAAGTAACTAAGCGCATTACACAGTAACAAAGTGCATTAAACGTTAAATTGGAGTATTAATATTAAGATTATTGAGGCCCATAACTAGGGGAAGGGGTTACATAGGTTGGCTGTCACCCTCTTTTGAAAAATGGGCCGGTTTTAACACTTTACTAAATTTATGGTTTTGCTTTTTTTTTCATTTAGAGTAGTGCTGCCTCAGGGTTTTTTAAAATTCTTAGTTCTGTGAACTATAAAATCACAATAGTTTACAGAAATGACAATTAAATTTTATTGCATAGCAGCATTAATGCATGAAAGCTTTAAGTTTTTTTTTTCTAACGTTAACCAATAGTTGTTTAGAACTGGTTTAAAAAATTGAATATGGTGCAGTTATAAAAGAAATACATTGCAGTACACAAGGTTTTACTTTTGTCTTAATGCATAAAAATAAGGTACTTTTTTCCAGCGTTTTATTTTTACTGAATTTATTAGCATTCGTATTTACTGATATGTATCAAAAATTGGGTAAAAATTCGTATTTGTGTTACAACAACCCTGATTGGCGCCCTTATTTATCAAAAAACAGTGGGCCACCGAAAAAGGTTTGTCACTCTCCTAAAAAAAAGTCTGGTTACAGGCCTGAGATTAGCATTACTATAAGATATATATTAAACTATAACTAGAAAGTCCGGCCCCGTAAAACGGATCAAAATAGGTCTGATTCACAACTCCCACATATCCTTAATTTGTTTTAAAAAAGTTACAGAAAATTGTAGAAAATAATAATCTTAACCTCATTAGAGATTTTTAATTTGACCGCTTTGCGACATCGGTTAGGAAGGAGGCGCGAACTTCCCATTAAATGCTCATCCGCGGTGCTCTGTGATAAGACCGTAAGAACTTCTTGGGGCACTTAAATAAAATCAAAAAAAAAAAAGACAATATTAGTACTAATAAAAAACATGCAATTTATGAGTTTCTTACTAATTTGGTTAAATAATGCAATAAATTAATGTTCAAATAAATAAAAAGTATAAATGATAAATAAAAAGTACAATTGATATCTAAAGTCAACAAAAATGCAACTTGTGCTTGCAAACTATAAATTTTCGAAATAAAAAAATCCAAAGAATTTCAAAAATTTACCTGCCTATGCAACGCAGGGGACGCGTTCAAAAGGCAAATATCTTGGAGCAACGACTATAAAAGTGATAAACATCCCATCTATTGAATAAGATGTTTATCACTTTTGAAAAACAAAGTTTTAAATAGTTGACGATAAAAGAAACGCAATTTTTTTATATACACTCGATAAAAAAATACCCGTTTATCACCAGAAACAACCAAAGGCCTCAACGAAAGAACGATCAGGAGGAAAAGGAAAGGAAGAAAATAATAAAAACTAATGATTATGTTGCAATAACTTCATAATTATAGACTGATTGATTCAATCATCAGTATAATATGACGTGTCTGTTGAAGAACCATCTTCACAATCAGAGGGTCCAACATCTGAAAAATTGTTGTAGAATTTCTGGTTCACAGGATTGCATAGTTTTTTCATAAACATCTTGTTTATAAAAAAACCATACAATAGTTTGTAATAAACATCATTGGATGTTTTGTTGGGCATAGATTTTTCTGAAAATCTAAAACGACTGCCTCTGTAGAATTATCTATCCTGGTAAGATTTTTCACCTCACGTTTTCTTTTGTAGAAAGTTGCAGCTTTACTTTGATTAAGTTCCAGTTCTTGCTTCATTCTGTCACTTTTTGGGTTGTTTTCTGACTCTGCATGTGACATCTTCTGCTTCAGCTCATCACAGACATTACATGCATCTTTCATTGGATATCCAAATTGAATATTAAATGTAGTGTTGAAGATATATCTATATATTTCATAAGAAAATTCACAAGCAGGGCAAGAGTTTACAAACATTTGATGCATCTTTCCAACAATCAAGTCCTCTGGCAAGCATATTTTCCTTGTAGCACCCATGGCATAGTGTGACTTTCTGCCACGGAAGGACCGGATATGATCAATCACTGCTTGCAACTCTTCTAGCATCGACTCTTAGTCGATGAGGTTGATTTTAATGTCTCCCTCTCATGTCTACAGGTGGACGTCCGTGGTAAAACAAATAAACCAACAATATTTAAATAGTATTATTATTTGAAAAACCAACACAGCATAAGTCTACATAATTTTTGTTTTTAAGTTACAATTTAAAAAAAATGTAAACGAGTAACCAATCACTTAGCATTATTTCACAACCTTTGCGACACATAGATTTATAACAAATAAAATGAAGCTTACCAGTCTTTGACAGAGCAGATTTTATAGTTTGAATCCTCCTGTTTGCTATTCCCAACAGAACAATGAATGCTTTGTGACACACTCTTGCTTCAAATGGCACACCAGCTTGAATAAACAGGACCTTGTATTCATAGCAGAAGTTCCTGAATTTGGCATTGTCTTCATCTTTGCGCAGTCCTTGCCTCTCCAATGCTTTCACCTTTAAATAAAAATTAGTTCACTTGTTTTCAAGAATCAAGAGCAATTAGTGTGCAGTATTTTTTTTTTTTTTCGATGTTATTATTATTTTGAAAGATGTTTACAAAATTAATGCCAGATAACTAAGAAAAGGCATTGTTTTAGCTCTACAATTAATATTATTTGTGTGACAAAATTATGTTTAATCTATTATGACCGCGTTATTAATTTTAATTAGTTTTAAAATGGCTCGTAAACACAGCCACAACACAGATAAATGTGTATTAAATAAATGATCAAAGTCGAATACGATAACAGAAAGTTTATCATTTAACTAAAAAGAATAACAGCTATACCAAATTTAATTTACAATAATATACAAAGTTCACAGTACACGTAAGCCTAGGCTATAACACGATGTCGCTAATAAAATAAATCTGCCTGAGATGGAGCGTGCCTTTGTTGATTAATGAACATATATTTATACTATTTCACAGGATCCTAGAATAGTAATAATCTAGAATATGGAAAATATGCTAATGCTGCTATATCAAATAATAAAATCTTTAAAAATAAATAAATTTTTTCATCCATTTTTACCCTGACCTAATACACATATATTACTCAACAAATCACCTGAAAATGCTCCACACACATCTAAGATAATTTGAAAAACACTGGCCAACCTTTTTCTTATTCTAAACTTGAATACGATTTTAGAGAGAGAGATAGAGAGATAGAGAAGAAGAGAGAGAGAGAGAGAGAGAGAGAGAGAGAGAGAGAGAGAGAGAGAGAGAGAGAGAGAGAGAGAGAGCAAACACAGTTCAACATTTTTCGCACGGCTCGAATAAAATTTCTAGTTCAATACAGCATTGCAAAAAAATACTAAGACTTGCAAATGCTGAAGTTGACTTATTATGCAATGGAACAATAACCGAAGGTCTTGTATTTACTTATTGTTATTCGAGATGGGTAGAAAAAAGATTTTTCACCTAAACAAACAAAGTAAGATGCGAGTCTCGCGCATCTTTGCTACTAATCGAGTTAAATTGATTGAGTAGACCGTCTTTTTCTTTTTTAGTAATCGCTTCAAAACATTTCATTTTGCATTTGCAACCTTCCACTTTTTCATGACTTGATATGCGTGTAAATTTCAGCTGTTCCTTATGAGTAAAATTCTTTTTTCTTTTTATTGGTTTGTCACTAATGACCGGGAGATCAGTGCTGCTTTCCGTCATCTTTAAAGCCGTCTAACTAAAACAGCGTGGGATCGGTTACCACATGTCATGTGATAAAAAATAAGCCAGCTAATAACTAGCTTGATCGTTTTGTTGCTGTAAACATGATACTCTAATTGTTCTGCCTATGTGTGGTGTTTTTTAAAATTCTCATAACTCAAAACTCGAATTATTTTTCGATTAGTCACTTCAGGTAAATAAAGTATGAACCCAGGGCTACAACAAAAAAGTTAAATTTGTGACACTGATCGTTCTTCCGTTGAGGCCTTCAACTCATAAAACCTCTGCATAAATAAAATTGTTTTGAAGAGCGCAAACTTTCATTCGAGTACCTTGGCATTGCAAGTTTTAATAAGTTTTTAAACAACATAATTACACAACCGATTTTAAATTTTAAGCAATGAAGTGGTACAACTGTAGAAACAAAGTTGTTCAAAAACTGAATAGGAGAGTTGCTTCTTTTATTAGAGTCGACCATATCAATTTAATCAGTACTTTGCACAATGCATCTCTCGCAAAAAAAATGACTTTCCTACCAAATGAAATGTTGTTGTTGCAGACATAAAATAGAAAGTTGTTGTAAATTGCATCTAAGACATTTTTGGGTATTATGAATTTTCAGCCCATGTGGCTGTAGCAGATGAAACACTCATACTGCTGGTTTCAGCTATCAAACAATTATATTTGAATGTTTTCATTCTAAAGGCTTGTCGATCCATAAAAACCAATCAGGAATGTTGATTACATAGGTACTACATAGCCCACGGGCTATTCGTCCAATACATAGCTAATAAACAGAATGCTACTACACTACTTTCTATATAGGTACCACATAGCTACCACATAACGTGTGGCCCGCAACATAGCTACTGTTTAGGCATGTAGCCCTTTATATAAGATGTAATATTCAATATTTAGAATAAATTTAATTAAAATATATCAAGCTTTAAAGATAAACTTGATATAAAATCAAAGTTTGTAAAATAAAAAAAACAATTTAAACAATTAAAATAGTAATTTCAAATTAAATATATACCTGATTTTTGCGATTTCAAATCAAAAATTTAAAACAATTTAATTTGACGTCAGTTAACTAATAATAGTCACTAAGCGCATTAAATTAGATTTTCATAAATAGCCAATTACACGTTAGCAGATTCTATTTTAGCCAATCAAACTCGTTATAACAATTGTAACTATTGTAACTACCTAATTATTATAACTAATAACTATTGTAATTAACTAACAATTAAACAGGTACTAAGCGCGTTAAACATTAAATTACAGTAATACTATTAAGATAGTAATTATATTACTAATATAATGTAAATGTTTTTAAGCTTTATTTGATCGACCAGCCTTTAGAATGAAAACGTTAAAATGGTCGACCCATAAAAACCAGAGGCTGTTCGATCCATAAAAACAAATCAGGAATGTTGATTACATAGATACTACCTAATCCACGTGCTACCCGCCCAATAGATAGCTATTAAACAGAATGCTACTAAATCATCTGCTATGTAGGTACTACATAGCTCCCATATAGCCTGTAGCCCTCAACATAGCTACTGCATACACATGTAGCCTTTATACAAGATATAGTATTCAATATTTTAAATTAATATTTTATTAAGATTATTAATATTAATTAAGATATAATATTTAACATTTTAAATTAATTAAAATATATCAAGCTTTAGTGATAAAATTTTACAAATTTTGCTAAAATTAAAATTTGTTAAATAAAAATAACAATTTAAACAATTAAAATAGTAATTTCAAAATAAATATGTTACCTGATTTTTGCAAATCAAATCAAAAATTTAAACAATTTTATTTGACGTCAGTTAACTAATAATCGTCAGTAAGGGATCGTCCGTAAATTACGCAACGCATACTGTCGCCTCATCTCTACAATATCTACACTGAAAATTTTCTAGAGAAAATAGTTTCAGAATCAAAAGTTGTAACTTCAATAAATGGGTTATACACAGGTGTCATTGCGTATGCTGATAATATAGTTTTACAAGGTTCCACTATATCTGGTCTTTGGAGTCTTACTAACATTGTTCAAAAGTATGGAATATCGAACTTTATTAAACTGAATACAGAAAAAACTGAATTTTTAATATCTGGAATAAGTTCTATTGCAAATAGCCTTATTTATATTAACGGTGCTCCTATCAAGTCTTAAAGCAATCTAAAACATCTTGGTTTCCTTTAGGACAATAAGAACAAAAATATGATAACAACACTCCAAAAAGCAAATATCACTGAACATGTAACGAAATTATTATCTGTTGCAAGAGCTCTTATAAGAAATGGACTTCGCTTTTGCCTTAGCTGTTTCAACGTTGTTATACGGATTAGAACTGCGTGGAAGCAACAATAATTTTCTAAATAGCATTGTTATAGTTGGACAATCTGTCTTAAAAGCTTTTTTAAATGTTTCAAATCAAAGTAGAAATTACCTGCATTCTTATTTCAAAATAGACGCTATATCAGCCATTCTTTTTTGCAACAAATTAAAGCTGTTTTGAACCTTTTTTTACTTCTGCTTGTATTCATAAACAGAAAAAAGTTTTTTTAGTTAATTATTGAAAAAGACCATCCCCAAGCTGAAAATATTTTTTTCAATCTTTTTAGTGTTATCTTTTTGAGTTATAAATTACATTATAGACATACAAAAATGGCTAAAAATGGCCTTGTTTTACATAAAAATAAGAAAGTTTGGAAATCAAATTTAGTGAGGTTTGAAAAAGCTAAGACTTCAAGAAGATGTACTGCATTTAAAAGTATTGGTTGAAATGAATAAAATGCCAACAGAACAGTATATCATTAATCGATTTAAAAGTTTGTCATTAAATGTAACAAGCAGAAAGAAGAGAATTGTAATTGTGGCTAAAGAAGGTGAACTACTATGGAGAAAGCTGAATATTCAAATTCTGCAAGGGAAACCGGCGGCAGAAAGAAAAATAGAAAATGTACTAAAACTTTAAAAAAGTTGAAAAACCGGAACCTAAAACTTTACCCAATTGTTTAACATATCTGATAATAAAGGTTGTTTCAGGAAGGTAAAGAATTTTATGGTCTGCAAATGTCAATAAATGAAAGTGCTGGATATTGTACCACACTTGAAGATACTGAAGGTATTCATCCAAGAAACTAGTGTTGATAAAGAAATAACTAAGACCAAGATTTAGTTGAATTAGCTAGTGAAGGAGATAATTTAGAAACTGAAAAGCAGTGCTCCAGCAGTGATACTGAAGCTGAAGATGTCGAAGGTTTTTTGTCATCACCAAAAAGACAATTAACATATTAAGCTGTAAATTTAGTGATTTCTACAAAGATTAGTACAAAAAAAAGCACACAAAAAAAGCACATAAAAGTCTGCCAAACTCTATTAAAAGATACAATTTATATTCCTACTCCAACTCAAAGTTGTTTCTACAAAGGTGTCATGAAAGAAAAAAAAAAGTAGAAAGCAAATTATGTTATAAGTTGAAAGCAAATTATATAACTTAAAACTTAAAAGTGATCTTTGCACTTTGATGGAAAGCACATATAGAAAATGAAACATCAAGTAGTTGTTTAAAAAATGAAAATAGAGAAAATAGTTGGACTTGCTGTTTTCAAGCTGATGAATGGAAAAGGTGAAACATTCAATGGGAAAAAGCTTGTGGTGGATTAATATAAAAATGATTGTATCAATACATAAATATATGCCATAAAAATAATTGTATCTGATACAGCATTTGCAAATACAGGAATAAGAATTGGTGCAGTTATACCAATTCTTATTAAAAGTTGGTAAAAGATTACTACATCTGTCCAACAACATCTGTAGAGTAGTCTAAGATTATCTGTTTTTTATTTTTACTCCAAAAACATCTGTTCTATATCATCTGGAAATTCAATGACCTCTAACAAAATCTTTTGGAAGATGTAACTACATCTAGTAATTTAAGTCCAATAACATCTGGAAGATTTTCCTCCATATGTAACTACATCTGAAAAAAACCATATATGAAACTACATCTGGTTAAAATAATCCATTTATATTCAATTTTTTTTTCCGGAGGTAACTAAATCTGAAAAAAACCATATATGAAACTACATCTGGTTGAAATAGTGAATTCATATTAAATATTTTTTACAGGTTCTCACTTGATGACTTTTAGTCATTACGTAAGACGTATTTGTTTATAAAAAGATTGTAGCTAATAGGCTCAATATATAATAAATAATCGGGGGGTATCCATAGAGTTGTTTTAAAATGTGACCAATTGACTTTTGCTACAGTTGCTACAGTCGATTTGCCATTTTATTTAACTCCCAGTTCAATTTAAGTTGATACGCTACAAAATGTTTGATATTCTTTCAAAAATTTATGAGTATGTGAGACAAAACATGGGGTTTTCAGTGAAGCCTTTCATCTTTCGGAATAAATTATTTCCGTAAAATAGTCAACTTGGCTCAGCTATGATTTTGAATAAGTTTTTGAAGCACCCCATTTCTTATTTAAATTATATTTCTCTTTTATATAAAAATTTATATAAAAGATAAAAAAAGAAAAACAAAACTGAGCTGACTGTAGGAATTGCTACACTTGCGACAGCCCGGATCCGCTCCTGAATTATTTTCTATTTCAAGTTGCAAAAGATGTCTTAAATGTTTAAAAGATATCTTAAATCGTTTTGTCTACGAAAAAAATTATCGTACTATTAACGTACCCAAATTTGTTTATACGATGCAAATTATTTGAAGTCAGAAATTTAAATTTTCAAAATTCATTTAAAACTTCGCAGACATCATATTGGTAAATTTACTGAAAAAAAAGCATTCATTATCGAACTTAAATTCAAACTTCAGAGTAGGCTACTGTTAAAATAAGAGTAACTTACTGTTAAAAAAAAATTAGAAGATAGCGGGTAGCTTTGAATGTTTTTCTAAATTTTTATTATAATTTTATTTTATATATATATATATATATATATATATATATATATATATATATATATATATATATATATATATATATATATATTTATATATATATATATATATATACATATATATATATATATATATATATATATATATATATATATACATGTATGTATATATATATAGATATAGATATATATATATATATATATATATATATATATATATATATATATATATATATATATATATATATATATACATATATAGAAAGCAAGTGTACTTTAGTACACTTGCTTTCTAAGTTTACTTAAGAAAGCAAGTGTACTTTAGGTAAAAAATACAAAAATATTTATTTCACCTTATAAAGAATGGCAACTATAAATATTAACAAACCCTAATCTTAACTAAAGAACTAAAGAGATGTAAGATGCACGCGCAAAGTTTGATTCAGAGTCTAAACTTCAAGAATTAGGTTATTTTTAAATTTAGCTCATGTATGTAAACTTTTTAATAATTTTTAAAAATTGATGTTACATCTAATATTCTTAACTAAATAATTCGGAAGTCTATATAAAAGATGGAGTGTGCAACCTTTTGTATTTGTTTTTTAATATCAGTTTTAGAACGAAAAGTGAAACTTATAATTTATCTTACCGTATTTTTACACAGGAATTATTATTCTAAGTTTTATTGCATAAAAATTTTTATTTTTTAACAAAAAGTAAAAAAAACATTTTTTCATGGTTTCTGACGAAGTTTTTTTGAAGGTATTTTTAACAAAAAATTATAATTATTTTTAAAATTTTTATAAAGTTTCGCTTCTTTTGAGATCCAACATGGCATACATTTGAAAAACTTTTTTTTTTCTGTTTAGGGTCTCGTTGCAAATTTCAGACTTGAGGTAGCCCCCCAAATCTCATTCAATTTAACAGAGTGTCTTGTGAGAACCAATAGTAAGTTTTAAGAATAGAGACTGATCAATTTTTGAATGGGGCTTTGGATGCACCCTAATATATATATATATATATATATATATATATATATATATATATATATATATATATATATATATATATACATATGTATATGTATATGTCGTTTATTGTTTTTTCACATTAAAATGAACTTTATAAGTTAAGCGTAAAATGCCTCATCTATCATAATGCAATTCGACATAATTTATATACAAACTAATTCTCTTAATATTTGCAATTATGTTGTTAAAGTTTAACGTTCCATTTATTTACAAACTGCGAAAATAATGTGCTTTGAAATGAAGAACCATTGTCCGTCAGTATCTCATTTGAACCTTCTCTTTTGAGAAATATTGCGTTTAATTCTTGAACAACACATGTACTGATTTGATCTTTATGATAGCGCCAAATTGCATACCGTTTAGGTTCACAGTCGATTAGAGTAAGACAGTACTGCCCCAGTTAAAGCCCATATTTAGTCCTTTAATTACTGCATCTAGTTCAAACATGTTTATATGTGTTGTGTCATTTTTTCTTAACCAACAAGCGTCTTCGATTATATTGCCATCAACCTCGACAATTACGCCTAATGCTATTGAAATAGCATCTACCCAATTTGTTGTCTCGTTACTATGCCAATAGGGATAGTGTATTCAGCAATCTTATTCACTAGAGTTTCAGGTTGAGAACTATTATTCCATTCCACGCAATTATCCATTCTCGGTTTTGTTTCTCAAACAAAGCTGTGAAATGCTGAGCTATTATACTCATGTTAATAACAGATTTTGGCATATCACTTTTTAGTCCTATTAGACATAATTTATTTTTTTCTATAAAACAAACATCACAATTTGCAGATATTTATACTGCACCAAAAGCAACTATTTAAATCATAACCATTAAGAAAAATTAACCAATATGGTATGTAGTCAACTACAAGTGCTTTCACAAAAACTTCATTCCCATTTGGCGTACCAATTCAATTTCGGCTAACGCCTTTGCACTGTTGTTGTTGTCTATTTACAGTTACCATGCTAACTTTTTTCTTCGTAATTTTTTTCGCACATTTTTTATAAATGATGCAGCAGATACATCCTGAGTCAATCAACACATCCCGAAGAACGCCGTTAATGTCCAAGCGTATAGTAGGTAACGCCATTACTGATTGTTTAGGGCGCGAAAATCTTCTCCCTCGTACGCTTTTTGGACACATTCTTGATATGTGTCCGTATTTTTGACACAAGTAACAAAAAATATTGCTTCTCTCCCGTCTTCTACCTGACTTGTTTCGATTACTTTCTTCGTCGATGACAATCTCTTGCAAAATGATTGGGGAGCTTACACTCATAGCAAACTGATTGTGTTTGATTTTCAAGTAACCTTGGCTCAGCACGTCTTCTTGTTGCAGCAGCAGCAGGAACATTTTTTTTCATTCCATCGTTTTGTTCTTCAATCATAAATGTTCTTGCTCGCGCAAAATGACTGATTTTCATAAAACTTGCAAAAACACATTAAAAAAAAAAACACATGAAAAAAAGTTTTTCTTTTGGTTTGCGATTTAGTTTCAATTTTAACTCTTATCAACTTAATTAAATATTTGTTTATAGTAAATAAATAAAAAGTGACATTTGACAGGATGACAATATCTTCATTTTTTTTTTGCAGAGCTACATTTGAATTGTAATAATTTATGTTGGTTTCCTCTGAAGAGTCTGCATTTCTTGCTATAACTTATTTTATTTCTTTTATCTTTATTTCCCATTATTTCAGTTATTATTTAACCAAAGTATAGAAGACAGAAAATTAGCCGAAGAAAGTTGTGGTTGTTGTAAAGTAATCAGACATTTACTGAAGAAATCCGTTAAAAACCATGTAACACACTGCACCAAAAGCGTTTAATAATAAACAAAAAGTAGTTTTTGAGTAGCAGTCACCACAAATGAAGTTTTTTTGTCTTAATTTTAAGATATTTTGTAGGATAACTTCCTTTTTTTTCTACATAGCAACGGAATAAACAATCCGTTGCTACGGACAAATTTATGAAAATGACTAAACCGCATTATTAAAAACTGATTTTTAATAGGCTTAGCTTTATTTTTATATAAAACTAATATGAAATTCGTAATCTACGATAATTATATTACTTAAAAACTTTAAAATTGAAAAAATGATTTTTTCGATTTTTAATAGTGGTCTACCACCTTAAGAACCTGTAAAACTTGCTAATACTCAATACCAATACTTTTGGCACAGCACTAACAATAACTATTGCAGAACACGGATCACTGGTGACTATGAGCAATCTAGTAAATTTTAATGATACCAGTACCCTCGTTTTATAAATTTACGTGGCTACGTTTTTGGTGAACCTTTTTTCAAAAAACAGAATCTCAGTTTGTACGAGCAAAGCACAGCAAATCGGCACCTTTTTTAACAACCTCCCCATTCAGTATTTGCATCCTTAGTCGGCAAATTCCGACTTTTTTGTACCTTCAGTCAGCAAACTTATCAGTTATTCAGTCAGCAATCTTATTTAATTTTTTTCAAAAATAAATCATTTATACCCAACACGATTTTTAAATAACGATTATATTCAACCAAAAACAAATTATTCTGATAAGTTCTCGATTGCAATCAAAGGACCTAAATTATGAAACACACTAATAAACAATGAGTTAAAAACTATTTCTTCCTTTGATCGATTCAAAAATAAACTTAAACAAAAACTTTTGATGATTGACAGTTTGTTAAACTTCTTCTGGAACTTTGAAAAAAATGTTTTTTACTTGTTTTTTTTTTTGTTTTTTTGTTTCTACATTCTTGATCATATTTAATCTTTATAATTCTGAAATATTAAAAATTGTAACAATAATATGTTTTATCATTAAATTATGTGTTTAGAAATGTGTAAATAAAAACAAATGTGTTTAGAAATGTGTAAATATATTCAATTTTTATACAATAGTTTTGTGTTCTGTATAATAGAGTTTTTAAAAAACTTATTTTTAATGTTTTTTATTTTTATACTTATTTCTTTCTAATAAATATATATATTTTTTATTATATTCAACTTTTATACTATAATTTTGTGTTTTGTATAATAGAGTTTCAAAAAAGTTCATCTTATATAAAGTATACATTATAGTATATATTTTATATATATAAATATATATAAATATTGTTCATTATACTAGTTTGAAACTTTCCTTCTTTTGTTGTTCATGTTTTACCACATTTTTATTTATTTGAAACCTTAAAGAATAAAAGTTAAAAACTATAATAATTATAAAAGTATAAAATCTTCTAATTGTATCTATATATGTATTATTTAGCATATATTACATTGTGGAGTAATGAAAAAGTGTAACTTAACGATGTAACGTAAGTTTTATCGCAAAGCATCTATAAAATCTCAAAAAATGTATTCAGTTAAATGGGGAAAAAGAGGATAGAAAAATGATTTTGTTAACATAAAAAAGAAAATTAATAAATATATAAATAATAAAAATTGCAAAAGAAAAAAAAAATTGATAAATAAATTTTGTTACATAGAGAGCGTTTGTATCGAAAAACTTCATTTAGAACATTTCTAAAATTATCTAACATTTCAAAAATTATCTAAAAACTAAAAATAAGTTTATGAAGATTTTAGATAGTTTAATCTAAAATCCGTTTCAAATGTTTGCTTAACAGAGATGAGGTGGAGGTTCCAATCACTACTTTTATTATGTAACCTGTTTAAATATTAAACTTACGAATTTATTTAAAGCATCTTTTTTTTTTTTTAATATCAAAGAATTTCTTCACAGGTCACATCAAGAGTGTGTATTATTACTATTAACTAACAAATGACATCAATAAAAACGTTAAAAATTATTAACCTCATATTTTGAAATGGATTTACTAATGCAATAAATACACCAATTCGAATTTTCAATATCTATAATCGCATAAATTTTTTAAACACACTCCTTAAAACATAAAAATTGTATTACAAATATCACGAAACTTCTATAATGCTTTTTGATAGTTCTTTATTTTCTACCAACTGGAAAGCAATGCTGCGTTTCACCATTTATAACATAATGACACAAAGTTTAAAAAACTAAATCAATACGTTGCTGAACTTCAAAAAGACGTCACTAGCTCCAAATTTTCCAAAAAAAAGGGTTTGTACCGTCGTGCTACTTTGAATGTACGTGTGTATATATATACCCGGTGGGAAATTGCCTAACAACCAGCTAGCAATATTCGTAACAATAAATACAACGATTTGGCCACCAGGATCACTAGCTACATAAGCTAGCAAAAATTCACAATATATGTATGATGAGTTATCGAGTGATTTTTTTTATTTTTTTATTTTTATATTTATAATTTTGACATATGTACTATACTTTTAATGTTTTATTTTATTAAAATATTATGATCCTATTTACTTTATCTTAGACAGATTTGGTTTGGCATTGTGGTTTATCCTCCTCCAGATAACTCCCGTTAGAGAGATAGCATAGAAAGAAGCGGAAAGATATTTCACTGGGTGTTGGAATGTGCCATTTTATTGAGCAAGTTCAAGTATCAATAGATAAGTTATTACATGATCACTTAATGAGTTTTAATGCCGTAAAATAATTATTTTTAAATGGTCACTATGTCGCAGACGGATAGTTTTTGTTTATAGTATGTGTTGCCCACCGCATAAACTTATATAGTTAAACTTCATTTAAACTGTTACATGTACTCTTTTGTCCATTAGCTAGCTTATTTTTTTTTTTTTTAAAAAAAGGTGATTTATAAGTACATAGATATAAAGATATAAATAAACATAGATATATATAAATGCACATGTACATAGAAACACCGCGTGAGTACAAAGATTACAATGCTGCGCAAGTAAGAAAGTTATATGTTGCGCAAATATAAAAGTTAATTATATAACTGAAATTTTTTGTTATTTATGTAAATTGTATCATTCTAATGGCATTACCATTTTTTTATAAAATATAGGAGGTGAAAAAGTGATAAACTATTAGTAAAAATTTGTATAAATGGTGTCCCAGTGAGCACGGGACCTAAAAAGGACGTCTTTTGAACGTTCAAAAGACGTCTAAAACTTGCTGTACTGTAGTTTTCCGTCACAACACTATTACATTTTATTAGAGTATTTTAAAAACATCATATGTACACAAAAAAACATCATTATTGGTGTGAAGAGTTTTTGCAGGTTTTTCATAACCTCAAATTGGATTAATTGTTGTGGCATTAATGCCTTAGCAGTATCTACCATTGGCTCATAATATCTTTTTTTCTTTCAGTTTAAAAACACTTCCACAAGATAGTCGGAAAACCTTGTGAAACCCCCGAGAAGACCCACAAAAATGCCAACTTATTAAAATCTCCAAAGACTTTTCAATGAAGCTCATCATATTTAATTTTTAGAATAAAATCTACATATTTGATACAAAGAAAAGTTTGATTAAATGTTGCTATTATAAAGCAGGACAACTGAGAAGCTTTTGACAGCATCAAAATAATCTCTCGCAGCTTTGCAAAAACACAGTTAAGCTTCTTTTAAACTGTTACTCGTACACGTTTGTTCATAAGCTAGCTCACTTTTAAAATAGGTGATTCATAAGTACATAGACATAGAAATATGAAAGAACATAAACATATATAAATGCACAGGTACATAGAAGCACGTGAGTACAAAGATTATAATGTTGCACAAGTATAAAAATCATATGTTGCGCAAGTAAGTTACTCATATATTTAAAATTTTTGTTGTTTAAATTAGTTTTACATTTTTAATATCATTATTTTTTTAATAAAAGATAGGGAGGGGGTGAGTGGGTGGGGGGTTAAAAGGTGATAAGTTATTAGTAAAAGTTTGTTTAAAAGGTATTTTAGAAGGAATGAGACCTAAAAAAGACGCCTTTTGAAAAGTTCAAAAGAAGTCAAAAACGTTCCAAAGACGTTCCAAAGACGTTCAAAAGACGTTTAAAGACGTTCAAAGACGTCTTGTTTACGTCCCGTGCACACTGGGGTGATGTAGCCCTAATTATTATAAAAGTATAACAGTACAAGAGTTAGTTATAGAGCTTTGAAAGCATTTATTTTTATTCCACAAAAAAACTCTTTTGCAAACAACTTCAAAAAATTTTTTACAAAATTTGTTTTGATTCAAAATTTAATTTAAAAATCTAAAAAATACAAAAAGCAATTTAATTTCCATAAATAGATGAACAACCTGCTATTTGCCTAAAAATATAAATTTAAATACTATAAATAAAGTCTATATATTAAAAATAAATATTCGTATCCGGATTAAAAATATAAACGGCATAAATAAAAAACGCATTTAATTAGTCAAGTCTAATTACCAAAGTGATACAACCCTTGTTCCGCTGCTTTTATAAAAATAAACACATTAGGAATTTAACGACTACGAACCTGCTTTAAATAGAGCCTTTCTATCATTTTTGAACTTCAAACTGAAAAAAGTGTTAATACTAATTCAAATATAAAAAATGAATTCTAATGCTTTTGAAAACAACTTCAACAAAATGTGCAATGCAAAACAAAGCGAACTTCTAAATGAAAATCTATATTATGAATTTATTAAATCTAATATTATAAAAGTATAACAGTACAAGAGTTAGTTATAGAGCTTTGAAAGCATTTATTTTTATTCCACAAAAAAACTCTTTTGCAAACAACTTCAAAAAATTTTTTACAAAATTTGTTTTGATTCAAAATTTAATTTAAAAATCTAAAAAATACAAAAAGCAATTTAATTTCCATAAATAGATGAACAACCTGCTATTTGCCTAAAAATATAAATTTAAATACTATAAATAAAGTCTATATATTAAAAATAAATATTCGTATCCGGATTAAAAATATAAACGGCATAAATAAAAAACGCATTTAATTAGTCAAGTCTAATTACCAAAGTGATACAACCCTTGTTCCGCTGCTTTTATAAAAATAAACACATTAGGAATTTAACGACTACGAACCTGCTTTAAATAGAGCCTTTCTATCATTTTTGAACTTCAAACTGAAAAAAGTGTTAATACTAATTCAAATATAAAAAATGAATTCTAATGCTTTTGAAAACAACTTCAACAAAATGTGCAATGCAAAACAAAGCGAACTTCTAAATGAAAATCTATATTATGAATTTATTAAATCTAATATTATGTCTTATAATGGGACAGACATTATATATGGTAAGGCTCATTAATTTCTACTTTATCATATTGTATTCGCAAAGTTTGTTTAACAAAAAAAGTTGGTGTATCGGTTACTTTATATTAATTAGAGCCTGAAAACGAATTTGTATTTAACCAACCAATGAATAATGAAGTATGTGTAAATAAGAATGCAAGTCATACAAAAGTAAAAGCTGTGCTGGAAAACCGTTGCATCTTTGAGCAGTTTGAAAAAAACACAACAGAAATGGTGGTGACTAAACAAGGAAGGTAAACTTAATCCAAGCAAACGTTATTGATGTTGTTTAAATATTGTGTTTTCTTACTTGTTTGATATTTTTTTTCCTTTCTTATTCTCAAACTTGAAAAACTAGTTAAAAAAACATTGATAGAAAACATTATTAATAAATACGTTATTTATTTAGACGGATGTTTCCATCACCTGAGATTACTCTGTCGGGATTAGATCCGAATATATTATATTATGTGGTTATGGACTTTACTGCAGCTGACAACGCAAAGTACAAATGGTCTAAAGAAAATTGGGTATTGCACGGTGAAAGGGATACTCAATGGTCATCAAATACATTTGTTCACCCAGAAAGTCCTCTTTTAGGTGCGCAATGGATGAAAAAAATAATTAACTTTAAGACAATGAAGCTCACAAATAGTATATCAAACTCATTTGGAAACGTAATAATTTTATAATTAATGTTTTACATCTGTAATTTTATCTCTTTAAATCAAATCAAAAGAAAAAATATATATATATTTCGATAAGTAGTATTTTTCTATTTCTTTTAGATTGTTTTAAGCTCAATGCACAAGTATCAGCCTCGTGTTCACGTTGTACCAGATTGCGATGTGTATTTAAATAATTCTCATCCCATCAGCACCTTTGTTTTTAAAGAATGTCAGTTTATTGCTGTTACAGCATATCAAAATCCGAAGGTAGATATTTTGTTTTCATTATGAAAATAAATACTCTTTATATACAAGTATAAAATAACTGATTTTTTGACAACAAATTAGTAAATTAAAGTTAAAACTATTAACATTTGATAAACCAAACACTTATAGTAAATAAAAACATTTTTTTTTACGAAATTCAGATTACAGACTTAAAAATAAAATACAACCCCTTTGCAAAAGGATTTCGCGAACAGAGAAAAAGAAAATTACCAATACAGCAAATTTCTTCCTTTGAGCAGTCAATTATAAAAAAAAGAAAAAAAGGTTTAATAGTTTTTTCTTTGTTTATTTTATGTTGCTCAATATAATTATAATTATTATCATGGTATAGTAATGATTTTATCATCATGTTATAGTTATTATTCATCGTTTATTTTATTAAACTTTTTTTTTTTTTTTTTGTGATTTTTCTGAAATATTTCCGTCAAGTTATTTTAAATAAATTCACAAAAAAAATAAATTTTAAGTATTTGAGAAAATACATTTTTTTAAATTTCGCATTTATAGACAAATTTAATACGAAACAAGATTCAGTCGACAAAGGCGAGGAATCTATTTTTACAAATTTAATCTTACCTTCATCGGAAAGGTTTGATTTGTCTGCCGAAAAGTTAATTGACGAACTCACCATCCCAGGATCAACTTCAAGAAAAAATTTAGAACTTCTTTGCCAGCCTTATTTTAATTACAGTGGTTTCAATCAAACCATTGCAGAACCAAGTTTCATGTGCGATTCTATTTATAATGATTTTATGTAAATATAAAAAGTTTTTTGTAATAAAATTTTATTAAAAGCTTTAAATAATAGTTTATTTTGTAAATAAAAAATAGAAATATATTTATATAAAAAAAAAGAAATGTTAAAAATAATATTTAACTATAAATAACTTAGGTTTTGTATTTTTTTGAACTCAATTTTCTACTAAGTTGAATGGAATTAAATATTTTTAAAGTAGATTTAGGGTTTTGACCAGTTCAATTTTGAATTAAATACAATCATTTTGCAATGCTTATAAACTGATATAGAGTACTTTATATTTATCATACTTAAACCTTATTATAATAGGCTAAAAGCATAATTATAATATACAAGCATTATAATAGGTTAAAAGCATATTAAATGCACTCTATGCCAATTTTTAAGGCTTTGACACACCAATCAAAAGTATTTAAAAATTTTAAATAAATTTGAACTTATCATTATCAAATAGATATGCTAAACACATTTTAAAAATTTCAGCTGAAAATGATAAAACATGTTTTGATAACAAATAAAAATTAGTTTGAAATATAACTTTTATTTGTTTATGTTTTTATTTTTCTTACTTTACCAATTCTATTATTCAAAACATGTCAAAATAATTTTAATAATAATATATATTTTTGGTAACAAAAGTAAAAAATTTAAACATATTAATATGAATTACATTAATGCGATTATATTAATACGGTTATATTTAAAAAAAAAAAATCTGAAAATTTTATTTTTAAGTTCAAGTCTAATTTTTAGTTTTTTTTGTTTCTAACAAACAGCTTAGCCAAATTAACTTGTTTTTGCAGTTGTTCATCAGTTGCACTGTTCATTAGTTGCACTGGTCATCAAGACCTGTTATTTTAAGGGTTAGGTGAGGCAATAACAAAATAAAATAAAAAAGCCTAATCAACTATAGGGACCCGGCCTTGAGGAGGTAAACACATTTCGAAAATTATTTAATTTCTCTCTATAATGAAAAAGATAAAAAAACCAATTTGTATTTTTTTTGATTAGGTTTAATAAAAAAGGCAGTTATTAGATAAGAGGAAATAAAACTTGAACTATTGAATCATTTAGGTAATAGTTTCATTGAGTTTTTTTTCATATATTTTGCTGTTCATGCAGTAATATAAAAAAATTATTCCATAAAAAAAAGAAAATATATATATATATATTTATATAAACAGATAGGGGCTCAAAGAAGATATGGATGACCAGAGTCACCGTCTTTTCATTGAGCCCTAGTTTTACCTCCACCTTTTTAGATTCTCTTTTTTTCAGTGCATAATAAATAACAATTTAATTCAGATATGTTTCGAAATAGTTAAGTTTGCATATGTGTAAATAAATTTGAATTTAAAACTTATTTAAAAAAATCTTGTATCATATTGTACATTTTTTTTAAATCTCGATAGTTGTCTCAGCCAAAACTGAGGCGATCTTTTACAATAGTTTTAAGTTCTCAAGAAAAATAAAATTAATTAACTGGTACTCAGAACCTTGCAAAACAGCGAATTAGATTTCATTGCAAACTTGCCAAGAAGTGCAAAGTTAGGCATTAAATTTTCAACACTCACATTTCTGAAATGGTTTGCCAGATAATGTTATGGAAACAATATGTCTGAAATGGTTTGCCAGATAATGTTACAAAAACGGTCGACGAATATAAACAACTACTGGACAGTAACTATTCATCATAGCTACAGCTTAATTTTTAACGAAAACTTTTATTATTTATTGTAAATTTTTGTTATTTATTGACATGTTTGGAATGTGAATATTTATGTACTCCATCAAGCAGTGTAACAGCGGAATGCATGTTTTCAACTGATTGATTAATTACAAATTCTAAAATAAGATTACTAGAGCCGACTAATAGTAATTTATTTATATTCAGCAACTCTAACTGTAAAATAAGTTAAGATTATGATATAACTTTAATTAATGTAATAGTTACAAGCAAGACAAGGTGCAGTTTGATTTAAATCGGTTAAACAAACATTTTTTTTTTAGCCAACAGCCACTAGCTTTACGAGTGGCTAGCATGCTATTCAACTATTTAAGAGTTAAAGAATTTCTAATTTTTTAAATCTTTACCGTTTATTGCCGTGTTTTTTCCTCTTTGCGTTGTTTGTCTTTTATATATATATATATATATATATATATATATATATATATATATATATATATATATATATATATATATATATATATATATATATATATATATATATATATATATATATCTGTGTGTGTGTGTAAAAATATATATGACATAAAATTTTAAATCGAAATACAATTAAAGTTAACTACAGTTGCACAAAATATGGAAAAAATTACAAATGGTCACAATAATGCTTTATTAGAAAAAAAAGAAATCCTAAATGAAAAAACTTCAGAATATTGTAATTGTATACAAAAAAATAGTTGTCCAGTGAGTGGAAGTTGTTTATCAAAAAATACGGTATACAAATGTTGGTATATACATGTATATACATGTTGTGGTATATATATGTATATATATATTGTTTCCTCTAAGAATGTACCTGATAAACAATATATTGGCATAACAGAGGGTGAATGGAAAAAACGTTTTGCCAATCATAAGCAATCTTTTGAAAATGAAAGTTTTTCAAAAAATATCATGCTGTCAAAATATAAGTGGGAATTAAAAGGTAAAAATAGTGATGATTTTGTACTGAATTGGTCCAAACAGCGCCTGCATATAACAATATTTCCAATAAAATGCATACTTTGCCTACAAGAAAAATTTGAATTAATTACACATGCAAACCAAGAATGCTTATCAAACAAAAAGGAGGAATTAATTTCTAAATGTAGGCACGAAAATAAGTTTCTCCGAAAAAACTATAAAAATAAATGAGCTCAAATAATAGTTACGTTAAATCCCCCTTTTGAAAAATATTTTTAAAAAAAAGCATAAGTAATTATTTCTAAAAAATTCTTTTTATAATAGTGTCGGCAAATTTCACAAATGTGTGAAAATTTACTGTAGGCAAGACATTTACAACTTCCTGTAATTTAATTTTTGGCATAAATTAAAGTTTTATTAATTTGATTATTCATTTCTGATGAGTCTTTATTGATGAAACACAGTGTTAGATGAAAAAAATTTTTGTTAAATGATTTTCTACTAATTTATAATTGCTCTGTTCTTTTAAGAACATTGAACACTTTATTTTGTAGAATACATTTTAAAGTTGTTTATATATATATATATATATATATATATATATATATATATCAACCCAAGATTTAGCGACTCGCGTTTATATATATATATATATATATATATATATATATATATATATATATATATATATATATATATATATATATATATATATATATATATATATATATATCAACTCAAGATTTAGCGACTCGTAAAGATCTGAACTCCATACTAAAAAACTAACGCCAAAATAACAAAAACAATTTAACGCCGGAGTTGAGCAAATTGTAACGTAATTTTAAAATAGTTTTTTTGTTTATTTGATTGTGTCCAGTTAAAGAGTGTATAGTTTGAAAACATATAAAAAAGTAATAAAGTTATTAAAATAAATTAAGAATAATTAAAACAAATTTTTTTTTTTCGTTTTCTACTTTTCCTTTGTTTGTTTTCTCTCTATTTGTTTGTTTGTGTTTTATATATTTTTTTTAGGTGTTACTTTGGTGTCCATTGGCTAGTTAGTAACTATATAAGTGTCACCTAAATAAATAAATAATTATATTATAAAATAAATAATAAATTTACGATAAATATTTTAAATTTTTATTTAAATGGTTGCGTAATAATAACATAAAATTTGGTTCACAATGATAATTATTATCATTTAGATTTAAACATCTCCAGCTACTAATTTTCCATAATAACTCCAAATAATTCTTTTGTTGCACAAAATATCTTCAAATAATTTTTTGATGAGTTTTATTTTGTTCACAACAAGATGAGAATGTATTGTTTACTGATCTATTTTTATTAAAACTCTATAAAATGTTATAAATCTTAAAAATAAAAGTAAAAATGTAGTTGGACCTTAACCCCCTAAATTCCTAAAGGAGTATAATCGGTTATTTCACACATCTGCCACATAATATATTGGTTATTTGACACATTTGATTCGGTTGGTTTTTAGTTTTGAGGACTTTTTTATTATTTTTTATTTTTATTTTTTGTATAGAAAGCAGTCGGTAGTTTATAAGGATTTGCAACCCCCTCCCTCCCTCCCATCCTTTATTCTGTTACAAGAATCAGGCGTCAAACTCATTGTATAATTCAGTCGTAAAGATGTTTTTGTTTAAGTGTTATTACTATGACAACATTATTATTAACCAAATTTTTGTTTTTAAAATGGTTCACGGTTGTAGTCCTTCATTTATGTAATTGATTTTTTTCTGTCTTTTTTTATCCGTTTTTGCCTTTTGTTTTTTATATTCCATGCATTTTATTAAAAATCAATTTCACATTTATTAATTTTTTAGTTAAACCAAATAATTTTAAAAACCAGATTAAGGCACAAATAATGGATCTTACAGGAAGCAGCTATGAAGGGAATTTTGATGTTTATGGCAGGTAAATTATAATAAATTTTTAATCGCTTATATTTGTGTGTGTTTGTTTGTTCATGTTATAAATAACATTTAGTTATATTTCTAAATAAACTGTAATTTATACAGGAGTTGTTATTACAAAACGTGGCCTTAATTCAGGTCACAATTACTAATTGTTATTACTAATTACTAATTTTTATTACTATTATTAATTGTTTTATTACTACTAATTGTTATTACTAATTATTAATTGTTATTACAATTACTAATTTCTTTCCTAATTGAATTAGGAAGGAAAGTTATTATAAATCACCAAGTGTTATTTTAGTTTTTGTTGTCTAAACGAAACATCAAAGTTTTAAACAACGGGTCTGATATAAAAATCTATGAGTACTGTTTGGATACACTATCAAACCAACTCAGGAAACATTATCTCTAAAGAAAATTTGTTAAATATAGTTTAAATTTAAGAATGATGTTTCATTTTGCCTAATTTTTCAAGTTTTTTTGTTTTTTGCTTGTATTTAATGAATATGGAATGAAAATAGAGCAAAAAAAAAAAACCTTTAAAATTTTAACCTTAAAACAGGAACATAGTTGCTAAGTTGCTAAATTTAAAAAAGGATGCTCTTGGTTAATTTATCCTTTTTCAGATTTTAAACAAATTACAAGTGCTTGAAACATTCAGTAAAATAAGTAAGTTTTGTAAAGTATGTTTAAATTGTAGCTCTATTTAAAAAGAGGACATTCATTTCACCCACTCCCTCAAATTTTCCTTAAACTTTACCAGTGGTACCTTTCAATAAAAGTTAAAAAATGCAAAATTTAGATTTCAAACTCTAATTGTTTTAAAAACTATGAAATTTTGAAATTAAGTCTATCTTTGCAAATGCTTGCCATAATAAGTTTTTAGTGCTATGTTTTTATGAATAATTTAATTTTAAGTTGAAGGGAAAGGCTAAAAATAAGTCCATTTTTGAGGGCGCTGAATCCAAATTTGAAAAGAAACTAACTCAGTTCAAAATTTTAAATAGCCATAGTTTAATTTTATAATGCTCATAACAAATTTTTTGTTTCTTAACCATAGGTTGTTGTTTCACTGATTCTCAGAGTTGCTTAACTCTCATTTATATAAATTTTGTTTTTAATAAAGGAAGAAGTGTTTTATCATTTTAATATAAAATATAGTTTTCGTTTGTTAAAACCTAATGAAGATATAGCGTATTTAAATTTAAACATAAAATTTCCTATTTTTGCACACAACTACCATAATATTTTTTGTAGTTGTACTTTTTCATGAAAAGGTTCTAATTGAAAAAATGGCTAAAAATTGGTATCTGACTATTTTTTTTTGTAGCTTAAATTCAAAGGTGTGAAGAAAATAGCTAAACTCAAAGTACTTGATCATCTTTTTTAAATTTTTATATGGTCAAATTTTTTTTAATTTTTATATCAGTCAAATTTTTTTGTTTTACTCTTTTGGGTTACATTTCAACTCATACTTTGAGTTGCCCAACACTCATTATGAAATATGAGATGTGAGAAAATCATAATATAAACAATAATTTAGATCTCTTAAAGCATAAAAAATGTATTAAAAGTTTTATATTTGCATATATTATAATAATTTTACATATATTTATGTATGTCAAATGCTATTATAGACTCTTTTTGACAGCATTAAATGTATTTGGGTGACATTTGGGCACCACCCAAATTCAGAAATTAAAGACTTTTTTTTTTATACAGCAAGTATTGTTTATTCACAAAGAAACGCCTACATACAGCAATATTTCCTAAAATGTGAATATAAAATTATCATGGATCTTAACAATTCTTTGCCATTAAAAATGACAATGTTAAGTACACTTTATGTAAAAAATATTAAATTTAGTTAAGGAAACAAATTAAATTTTATATATTTTTAAAAAACACAAAAATACAACTTGGTAGACTGTAACGTTTATTGTTTTTTAATAAAAACATAAACATTTTGAATTTTTTTTTATTATTATTTTAATGTTTACATACATCAACTGAAAATTAGGTAGAACATACCTGGACCACTGCTACATTTACTGATGAATAGGTAGAACATGCTAGGGGTGCTGCTACATGGGCTGAGGGTTTTTGCAGTTTTGGTTTGGGCAGGCAATCTATCAATTAAAAAGTTTTTTCTTTCAAGTTTTACCAATTTTCTAAATAATTTTTAACAAAATAATAAAGTTTATATTTTATTTTGAAAATAAAAGACGATCATGTATATATATATATATATATATATATATATATATATATATATATATATATATATATATATATACATATATATATATATATATATTTATATATATATATATATATATATATATATATATATATATATATATATATATATATATATATATATATATATATATATATATATACTATACTATACTTAATTTTCAAGTTTTTTCAGTCTTCTAAATAAATTTTAACAAAATAGTAAAGTTTATATTTTATTGTAAAAATAAAAGACGATCATGTATATATATATATATATATATATATATATATATATATATATATATATATATATATATATATATATATATATATATATATATATATACACACAAACACATGTACACTATACTCAATCCGTATATAAGGACGCAGTTTCCTAATATCATTTTTGTGCTTTTAATGAAAAAATATGTGCTTTAATTTTTCAGAAAAAGAAGAATAAAAAGTAATGAAAAAAAAGATTGCTACTCTATGCCAAACCCTCAGTCGATGTAGCAGCACTTCTCTTGCGGTAGCAGGCTATAAGATAGTTAATGTATGTACTAAGGCCCTGCAACCTTATATTTTTTATGGCGTCATCCATGTGTTGCATTTATATAAGAGTTTGAGTTTGATATATTCAGTAACCAAATTAATACATGTTAACTGCAATAATGTCGTAACAATTATAAAAAATATATATGCGTATATTTAAATGATAAATTATTAATTTGCTGAAGAGACTTTTCCAGGAGTCTCTATGCTGATTTAACAGTTTATCATATCAAAATCCAATTTTTAAATGTATTCAAAGTTGGAGCGTTTACATTGTGCTGTGTGAGAGAGTTCCAATGGACCGCAACTAGAGCTACAATTTAAACATACTTTACAAAACTTACTTATTTTACTGAATGTTTATGTTTTACTTGAAGTCCCTCATGTGTTTCGCAATCAAATACAATATATTTACCCCAGAGCTTCTCTTTTTTCCGGAGTATTTTAAGTACTTCTGGTGTAATCCACAACGGTTGATTTTTATAGAACGGTGAAGTTGTTGATGAAATGAATTTACTTGACTGCTTCGTTGTAGTTTATATGTATATATATATATATATATATATATATGTATATATATATATATATATATATATATATATATATATATATATATATATATATATATATATATATATATTAGGGATGTGAATTTTTGGTAACTCCAGAAATAATAATAATTTCAAATAAAAATGAATTGTTTAAATTTTATATACAAAAAACAACAATTTTTAACGAAAAATTGAAAAAGTTGTTTTTTATGACATTTTGTTTGCAATTTTTAATGTTTAAGTAGAAAAAGTTATGAATTTTGAAATCACTTTAAAATTCTGGTTCTTTTGAGACCCAGATAGATATACTTTTAAAGAAAAAAAAACTCACTGATATATGGGAGCCAGTGTGTAATCAAGGGTCATGGTGGGTGACCTTTTTCAAAAATTAAATGACTTTTCAGTTACTTTCAAACCAAAGTTCATCTGTTTTTTATATTGGAAACTGGAAATACCAAAAATTCACATCCCTGATGAATATATTTGGGCATTTTCAAAAAATCATGCACGGAACATTGCATCTGTTGCATTAATTATTTTGAAAATGCAATTTGTAATCACCAACTTACTTTTATTTAATTGATATCTATGTATATATTACCTATACAAAGTATGGTAGCTATGGGTTGCTTTATTATAGAATAAATTAATTTTTTAATGGAGTCACGCACAGAACAGAAAAGAACAAAGAATTAATAAATGAACCCCATTTTCTCTGAAAATGTATTAGTGATGAGTGTTTCGTTTTTTATAGGTAATTATACAAGCATTCTTAAAAATTATTACAAAGTTGCAGAATTCAACGATGTATCTTTGCTCTACAATAGTAGTTTTAACCAAAATCAAGCACGGACAAAAAAAAAAAGTAACAAACGGAACATGCAAACATTAGTCACTTTTGGAGTGTATTTTTGGAAATAAATCAATTGTGACTATCATAAATAACATATATATTAATACTAATTAATTATATACATGTTTGATTAAAAAACAATACTTTAATGTATTATATTTAAGAAAAATAATGTATTATAGTTTATAATATATTAAAGATAAGAAAGATATAATATCAAATTTTTAACAATAAATTTAGTTGTAACACTTTGGCTCTAGAAATTTAATATGTGCCATATTATCTAAAATTTCTAATACTTCGGCAAGGTATGTCTTTGCTCTACCAGCAGAACTCAATTCTATAAAGACAAATATACCTGGGGAAATAGTATTAAATTTGTACCTTTCAGATGGAGATGATACCACGTTTATCAATAATGAAGACGATGAATTCTTAACAATTTTTACCATTTCTGATTGGTTACAAATTGCCATACAAGCACCATCAATATTAAAAAAGAGTGGTGGCAACGAATACCCTTGACTTTAAATTTATCTTTGAGAAGCGTCTCATTGATCTCATTTTAGTTTGCGGTAATACACTCATTTGTAATCGAGATGATCTAAAAAAATGAAAATTTAATAACCAAAAGTTTCATATCTACAACTTTCATTTTGAGGTTTTTTCTTTCAGCACCAAATGAGTCTATTTCATCAACATATTGATCAAACTTTGGCAACCCACAGTTTTACATTCCATAAACATGCAAGATTGGTAGTTATGATTACGCACAGATCTGTCAACTATGTCTAGCATAATATTAAATTTTTTTTGAAAGACATTCGTTAACAATCTGAAATTTTCATGGTATATGCAAAGGCAAATATCGTGGGGAAGATTGTTTACTAACTTGACATAGAATGGCCGCAGATTGTAAAAGATTTCCCCACTTTTAAATTAATATCCTCTCTTTTAAAAATTGAATATGGTTCTCCTATGGTCATCAGCATGTGACGAATTTGTTTCTAAAAGAAAACAAAAATTGTTTACAAAAACTAAAAACCTTATTAAACAAAATGCGATTTCTACATATAAACAATGTCATACCTTCTCTTTTGTTTTCTTATTAATCGCAACATCTTTGCGTTCTGGAGCCATTCTACTGATATTTTCTCGCAAATAAAAATCAAGAACTTTGCAATTAACATTGTTCAAACCGGCGTAGTCAGGGCCTGATTTTGAAATATCAGAAAGTAGTATGTTTTCACGTTTACAAACTTCTTTTAAAAGGTATTTTCTTTTGTTTGAATCGGCAGGTAATGCTGAATTAATTTTTTAAGTGCCTTTCCAAAACTCTGCGAAGATAAAAAGGATTGTTCAATATCAGATGCAGATTGGTTCACCTCTTTCTTTTGCTTCTTTCTTTTGCAATCTTTTTGACGTACTTCCTCCTTTTCCTTTTCCCTCATGTTAGCTCTTTTATTTTTCATTTGATTAGTTTCAGCAATTCAATATTCTGGACGTTTCTTTCTAAATTTTTTCTGAACTATTAAATGCTAAACTTTGTTCATTTTAATTCTAAATTCTTTTAAGCAACTGTTTTCAATCTAACTAAATTATACTCAAACTAATTAATTAGCAAATATGCAATTCAAACGTTATAAAGCTAAAGAAAAATAATTCTCATGCATGGATGAATATTTTTCTGTGCGTGATATGTCTGTGCGTGATGCAAAAAAACAATGCTAAAATGTCATAGAAGAAAAAAAATATTTTTGCCATTCAATTCAGAACCTAAAAATACGCAAAGTAAAAAAAATCACTTATATTGAAACTTTTTAACACTTCTTTTTCTAAATAATTAGATCTTTTAAATCACACACGGAAATTCAAAATGCTGTTCACTTTGGCATAAAATTTAAGATATATCCAAGCTACTTAGTTAGAATTTATGATAATGAAATATTAAAAGACATCATTATCTTTAAGAATCAAAAAAATCTGGGCTATGATATCAATTTTAAGTATCATAACCACATGTAATAAAAATTTTTGTTTTTTGTCTTAAAGAATTCTTTTATTTATTGCAAAGTTTGAATAATTAAAACATAAAGAAACACTTGTCTTCTATAATTTTATTGTTAGATAATCAAAATATCTGCTTTTGAATAATCAAAATATTTTCTTTTAAATTTCATCTTCCAAATTAAAAAAATTTTTGTTTTAAAATTTCACTTTTTTTGACTCACTGGAATGGAAATGCCTATATATATATATATATATATATATATATATATATATATATATATATATATATATATATATATATATATATATATATATATATATATATATATATATATATATATATATATATATATATATACATATATATACATACATATATATATATATACATACATATATATACATACATATATATATATATATATATATATATATATAAATATATATATATATATATATATATATATATATATATACACCCCTTAGATGTTGTGAGATAGTTTTTTCTATATTTTGTTGACAAAAAGTAAAAATTAAAATGCAAGACCGGAATTTTTTTTTTTTAATAATGATAGACTGCCTGCCCCAACCAAACCCTCAGTCGATGTAGCAGCACTCCCTTGCGGGTCAGGCTATTTGTCAGTCGATGTAGCAGCACTCCCTTGCGAGTCAGGCTATTTGTCAGTCGATGTAGCAGCACTCCCTTGCGAGTCAGGCTATTTGTCAGTCAATGTAGCAGCACTCCCTTGCGAGTCAGGCTATAAGATAGTCGATGTAGCAACACTCCGCGCATGATTTACAGAAAAAAAACAAAAATAAAAACATTTTATTAAAAAAAATAAAAATAAAAACATTTTATTAAAAAAAATAAAAATAAAAACTTAGTTTATATTGTTAAAAACATTCAAAATGTTATAAAAACATTCAGAATGTTTTTAAAAACATTCTGGTCAATTAAATTTGCGTTTTTGTGGTTTTTTTAAAAAACGATTAATTTGTAATTAAATTAATGGTTTTTACTTTCGTCCAACACGGAAATGTTGGACGAAAGTCAAAAGTAATTAAAAGTGACGTATGTGTTGGCGTAAGAATCACTTTTTTCCTTCCGCTCTTCCTAAAGCCAACAAACTATAGAACTATATATATACATATATATACATACATATATATATATATATATACATACATATATATACATACATATATATATATATATATATATATATATATATATATATATATATATATATAAATTATATACATATATATATATAACTTATATTTTAAAAATATATATATATATATATATATATATATATATATATAGATATATATATATATAGATATAGATAGTTCTATAGTTTGTTGGCTTTAGGAAGAGCGGAAGGAAAAAAGTGATTCTTACGCCAACACATACGTCACTTTTAATTACTTTTAACTTTCGTCTAACATTTCCGTGTTGGACGAAAGTAAAAACCATTAATTTAATTACAAATTATTCGTTTTTTAAAAAAACCACAAAAACGCAAATTTAATTGACCAGAATGTTTTTAAAAACATTCTGAATGTTTTTATAACATTTTGAATGTTTTTAACAATATAAAACAATGTTTTTATTTTTATTTTTTTTAATAAAATGTTTTTATTTTTATTTTTTTTAATAAAATGTTTTTATTTTTATTTTTTTTACTGTAAATCATGCGCGGAGTGTTGCTACATCAACTATCTTATAGCCTGACTCGCAAGGGAGTGCTGACTACATCGACTGACAAATAGCCCTGACTCGCAAGGGAGTGCTGCTACATCGACTGACAAATAGCCTGACTCGCAAGGGAGTGCTGCTACATCGACTGACAAATAGCCTGACCCGCAAGGGAGTGCTGCTACATCGACTGAGGGTTTGGTTGGGGCAGGCAGTCTATCATTATTAAAAAAAAAAAATTCCGGTCTTGCATTTTAATTTTTACTTTTTGTCAACAAAATATCGAAAAAACTTTCGGACAACATCTAAGGGTCCTATATATATATATAATATATATATATATATATATATATATATAGAACCCTTAGATGTTGTCCGAAGTTTTTTTCCATATTTTGTTGACAAAAAGTAAAAATTAAAATTCAAGACCGGAATTTTTTTTTTTAATAATGATAGACTGCCTGCCCCAACCAAACCCTCAGTCGATGTATATATATATATATATATATATATATATATATATATATATATATATATATTTATATATATATATATATATATATATATATATATATAGAACCCTTAGATGTTGTCCGAAAGTTTTTTCGATATTTTGTTGACAAAAAGTAAAAATTAAAATGCAAGACCGGAATTTTTTTTTTTTAATAATGATAGACTGCCTGCCCCAACCAAACCCTCAGTCGATGTAGCAGCACTCCCTTGCGGGTCAGGCTATTTGTCAGTCGATGTAGCAGCACTCCCTTGCGAGTCAGGCTATTTGTCAGTCGATGTAGCAGCACTCCCTTGCGAGTCAGGCTATAAGATAGTCGATGTAGCAACACTCCGCGCATGATTTACAGTAAAAAAAATAAAAATAAAAACATTTTATTAAAAAAAATAAAAATAAAAACATTTTATTAAAAAAAATAAAAATAAAAACATTGTTTATATTGTTAAAAACATTCAAAATGTTATAAAAACATTCAGAATGTTTTTAAAAACATTCTGGTCAATTAAATTTGCGTTTTTGTGGTTTTTTTAAAAAACGATTAATTTGTAATTAAATTAATGGTTTTTACTTTCGTCCAACACGGAAATGTTGGACGAAAGTCAAAAGTAATTAAAAGTGACGTATGTGTTGGCGTAAGAATCACTTTTTTCCTTCTGCTCTTCCTAATGCCAACAAACTATAGAACTATATATATATATATATATATATATATATATATATATATATATATACATATATATACATACATATATATATATATATACATACATATATATACATACATATATATATATATATATATATATATATATATATATATATATATATATATATATATATATATATATATATATATATATATATATATATATATATATATATATATATATATACATACATATATATACATACATATATATATATATATACATACATATATATACATACATATATATATATATATATATATATATATATATATATATATATATATATATATATATATATATAATATATATATATATATATATATATATATATGTATATATATATATATATAAATATATATAATATAATATATATATATATATATATATACATACATATATATACATACATATATATATATATATACATACATATATTATACATACATATATATATATATATATATATATATATATATATATATATATATATATATATATATATATATATATATATATATATATATATATATATATATATATATATATATATATATATATATATATATATATATATATATATATATATATATATATATATATATATATATATATA